>NW_004443999.1:1851161-1859119 GCF_000243295.1 Trichechus manatus latirostris
GTAGAACTGTGCTCTGTAAGGTTTTCAATGACCAATGTTTCAGAAGTAAATCACCAGGCCTGTCTTCTGAGGTGCCTCTGGGTGGACTTGAACCTCCAACCTTTTGGTTAGCAGCCAAACAATTTAACTATACCACCCAGGCATTGCCCTTACCCCTTCACTGCCTTAAAACTTCTCCAGTTCTGATTATATATGATGGATCAAACACGAGCATTTATTTCTGTGCTCTCCAAGGCTCTTTACTAAAAGACAGTTGAAAGATAAAAATGATGATAATAAAAAATTTGAAACCACAAAGGACCAAGAGAACATGAGAAAAGACAGAAGCATCAAAATATTGGAAGCAGAGTCATACATGGACATGTGGTAAATGACTTAGCAGTGCTCTGAAAGGTGAATCTAAGGTAGCAGTGGGAGAAACTGAGAAGATTTTGATTTGTATTACAGACCCCAAAAAACACTCTGAGAGTGAGGGTAATGGTGTGGTTGAAAACAGGAGAATTGGCTGAAAGACTTCTGAAGAAGCATCCCACCTGGGAGCCTTCCCTCTCCAAAATGCTGAAGGCTTGTCCTCAGGCGAGGGGACATCTGGACTCCCCTGGGAAAGCAGCACATGTGAGGGTAGTGATACCATACTGATAAATAGAGGATGATGTAAAAGTGTTGTTAGGATCCTTGAAACTTCCCAGTTCCTTTCCTCACTAAACTTTGGGAATAACTGCAGCTAGGCTAATGTGTTGAAGGCAAGAGACTGAAATACTCTTCTTGGGGATCTAAGAAAAATAAAATAATTAATGAAAGAGCTGATTACTATTCAGTTTCTGAGTGACCCACTCTTCCATTTCAAAAGATAGCCAAAATCCATCAGTCATGTTTTTTTTTTGCAAAGTCTCAGCGTCACATAGGGTAGATGGCAAACATGCACACACAACAAGAAAACTCAAGAAAACACATTTTGTTAGTATTCGTAAAGAGAAGACACAGCATCTATGATCTCCAAACAGGCTTCTATTATAAAGGTACTTTCAGAGAAAAAAAGAGCTTTGGAAAATTAAAAAATATCATATCAGAAATGAAGAAAAATCAATAGAAGGGTAAAAGGGTAAACCTGAGTACCTCTTAGGAAGCAGAACAACATTCACAAGGATATTAAAAAGGTACAAAAACACGTGTGGAATGGTGAGAAAAATGTGGGATCATTCCAATAGTTCTACCGACTATTCGTTCTTGGTACCAAAGGCAAACAGTCTTCCCTCGGTGTTTATGTTCTATGTATCCACTTTTCTGAAAACAGGATGCACCTTTGTGTTCTGTTCAGAGGAGTTGTTTAGTAAATGCAACACATAACTGGAAAAGAAAGCTAACCAATGACAATAATACGTTACCCTTGAATAATCCCTTGAATTTTGTAAAGTACTTTCACAGACTATTTCATTTGATCCTTTAAACAGGGCTAAAGAAGGGAAAGGCCAGCTTTTATCCAGTTAAGTGAATCAGACAATTCTAAAGCAAATTAGGAGTCCAGAGGGAATTAGGTCCTGGGACTCTGGATTCTCATTCCAGTGCCCCTTACATTTATCATGGGAGTTCTAAAGAAGAAAAGCAGAAGAATTAGAAACACACCTTTAAGACTTCAGGCTCCTTCCTCTTTGTTCATCTGCACCTCCTAATGAGCCCTTCTTCTGAGCCCCCCAGTTGATTTGCTCTTACTTGGTGACCATTATCATTTCAGAACTAGTACACAGTATGTAGGGGATCTGTATATCTTTTCAATTGCTCCTGCTTCCCCACGGATCAGTTAGTCTCCTCTATTTTTGAGAATCTTCTTAAAGCTTTTAAATACACCTCCCCATTGGTGTATTTCCTTACAAAGCTTCAAACAAGTCACTTCTCTCCCCTGAGAATTCCATTTACTGTTTGATTCATTTATTTTTAAATAAAACAGTTGAACTAGATATTCTCTGAGATTCTTCCAGCTCTAGTATTCTCCATTCCATAACTTCCAGATTTAATGGGGTTACATTGCTTAGATAAGGAAAATGGGGACATTTTATGGTTTTGCTAAATGGTCATCTAAAAAAGGTGATTATAAACAACAGTGAGAAAAAGAGCTAAAATGCTGCTTTTTCACAAAATAAAATATAAATAAAAACCAGAAAAAAATCTACTATGTGCCAATGAGCTCCAGCATAACAACAATTTTGGGGATGGCACAGGACTGGGCAGTGTTTCCTTCTGTTGTACACAGGGTCGCTATGAGTCGGAACTGACTCGATGGCACCTAACAACAACATGTGCCAAGCGATGTTCTGGCCACGTTACATATATTATCACTAATCTGCTTACTATTTCTTTAAAGTAGGTGCTATTGTTTTATTTTCATTAACCAGTTTTTAAAAATAGAGCAGCCACATTTGCATATGGCAAACACAAACACACACAAGCAAAAGAGAAAACATCAAATAATAGGAACATTTTAAGATTGAAAAGTAAGACTGCCCCAGCTACCTCCATCCATATGGACCCACTCATAATAGCTAACATAGTTAATGATTTCCTTCATATCTTGTAGATTCTGTGAGAGTAAACGGCTTGAAGCAGAACTGCTGCGATGAAGAGTATGCACATTTTAATACTGATAAATAGTGCCAAATTGTTTTCCTAGAAGGTTGTATAATTTACATTTCCACCAATATAGAAGACATATTTTCTGACAATCCTATTCCCTTTGTGGCTTGTCTTATAATCTAACCAATACTGAGTATTATTAAATCTTTACCAATCTAATAGGTTAAAAAAAAAAAAAAATTGTACCTCATTTTAATTTTTAAAATGTTTGATGGCGGGCATGTTTTCCTTATGTTTATCGGCCAACTGCATTTCTTTTTGTGAAATGACTTTCCGAATACTTTGTCTTGTTTCTATTGAGATATTCATCTTTATCCTTCTGATTTGTATTTATATAAACCTTGGTTAAGAATTCAACTGCTAACCAAAAAGTTGGCAGTTAGAATCCACCAGCCACTGCTTGGAAACCCTATGGAGTAGTTCTCCTCTGTCCTATAGGGTCACTATGAGTTGGAATTGATTTGACGGCAACCGGTGTTATGATGTGTGTGTATATACAATGATGAGTTGGAATCTACTCGATGGCAACAAGTTTGGTTTTTTTTTGTTTTTATATATATTTACATATTAATATCTCAGTCCCTTTCTGTCATGTTAGAAGTATTTCTCAAATTTGTTATATGTACTTTATATGACATTTCCCAGTACTTTAGACAATTTTCATGGCATCTGCTTGAATTATAAAAATCATCAGAGCTACAAAAAATTCAGTTAAGCTTTCTTATAATATTTTTATTGTTTTTATATGTTGGTATTTCTGATTTTAGGTGTTTTTATATGAGGAATGAGGTCGGGATTCAGCTGCAGTTCTTCTTGTTCTATTTCCTATTGATAGCTGGATGATCGTCCTTTGTTGTTGTTGGGTGCCATTGAGTTGAGTTTTGACTCATAGCTGACCCATATGACAGAGTAGAACCACTCCCATAGGGTTTTCTTAGCTGTAATCTTTATGTTATATTTATGGAAGCAGATTGCCAGACCTTTCTCCCAAAAAGGGTGGGTTCAAACTGCCAATCTTTCAGTAAGCAGCCCAGAGCTTAACTGTCGGACTACCAGGGCTCCTGACAACTGTCCCAGCACCATGTATTTAGTGACTTTCCCTCGCTGAATTAAAAATCATCTTCGAGATTATAAATTCCTGCATCTATTTTGGACACTTTGTAGATTATTTATTCTGTTTAATTTATCTATCTTCCTGAGTCAGCACCAAATTCTTCTTCATTATCTTAGCTTTAAGAGATTTTATTACCAGATAAAGTTAGTCCCACTTATTCATATTTTTTTCTTAGAATTTTCTGGTGTGTATCACATATTTATTTTACCAAATGAACTTGGTCTTGTGTTTTATGCTTCTGATGTATTGTAGAATTAATATATTTAAGTTCTCATTTGCATCAGAATTCATATGTAAAATTGATTAGCAAGGGTCTTTTTTTGAGGGGATGTGGAATTAGATTTGTCAGGTTTTGGTATCAGTCTTATGCTCTCTTCACAAAAAGAATTTCAACCTTTTCCAAGATAGGAATAATTAATTCCTATTTTAATGATGATGAAACTAAAGTGCCAAGAGGTTATAATCTGACCAAGGTTATACACCTCTTAAAGAACAGAGTTGTGATTTTCATCCACTGCATTTAAAAATATTGATCTTACTAAGGTAAATAGAGACTGAAGCATTTACTCCTGGATAAGACACTAGATGTTAGTAACTACTCCTTAAATTTATGAAAATTTATATCATTTGTAATTTTATATTTTTAATGAATAATTATGGTAAATTTATAAAATCTCATCATGTGTTTTAAATAATGGTCATGCCCATTATGCCATTTTTTTTCTTCCCAATACCCTTTCTAATACAAGAGAGGAAACTAAAACTCAAGAGAGATTTAATGACTTGATCAAGGTCAGCCCAGAGCTAGAAACCAGGAATGATGATGATCCAGGCAAGTCCCTTCTATGATGCTACATTGTCCTCTCCTAAGAGAGTCTTCCCCTAAGAATTCTCTATAGTCTTTCCTCACTCACAGGAATATGACAAGTTTTTCCACAATGAGAGTCAACATATTTGGGTTGAAACGTCACCCTGTCAGGGAGGCTGCTTTGCTACCATTAGAGCTTTTAAGCAAGGATGAGATAATCACAATAATTATCTTCCATTAGCAAAATGATCTGGCACCAGATTCTTCCTCCAGCTCTCGCAGACTCCCTTCTGGGCGAGAGCATCTAAAATGGGCTTCCAGAACATTGCAGTGGAAAATAATTAGAAGTATAAAAATGAGCTGGAGGAAGATGAATTAATCAAGGAAACATGAGTGGTTAAGGGCCCAAGATCAGGGAAATCCAATAACTTGGGTTAATATAATTTAGTTTTGGTCTATCCACTGGATTCATGGCCCAACATCCTTTCAATTACTATGCTTGCATCATGGCATCACTAAGGTACAAAACATTTCAACATACCAATTCAGCGTTTATCCATCTAAGTCATTCCCCCTTAAGGGCAGTAAGTAAGGCTTATAAAATTATACTGTTGCTTTAATTCAAGGTGTAATGAAAACCGGGAGAACCTCTATTTTTATGGGGAATTGAAAAGGAATTCACAACTTATCAGCTACATGTTTTCCTCTCATGCCTAGAACCAATGAGAAAAATTCTTTAAATTTAAGTTTCTATTTGGTGGCTCTTTCTTCATGACCACTTCCACCATCACCATGATCATAATCAGTATCATCATCGTTGTTATTATCATCCTCTTTATTATGTGTGTGTATGTGTATGTATGTAATGCTGTTCTGTTGTTTTTGAGGATGTTGCAAGGAAAGGCAGAGCCTGTGCTTGCCCCAAGAGTGTTTAGAACAAAAGGGGAAAGTCCATAATGACACTGATAAAGCTATCTCGTCAGTAACTGTAAGTGATACACACCCCAAAATAGTCATCCAGAGCATTAATGCACTAAAGGAGCGCTAGTGAAAGAAAACTCATTGCCATCGAGTCGATTCTGACTCATAGCGACCCTATAGGATAGAGCAGAACTGCCCCATAGGGTTTCCAAGGAGCAGCTAGTGAATTCGAACTGCCGACCTTTCAGTTAGCCGCCAAGCACTTAACCACTGAGCCACCAGGGCTCCAGTGAAAGGAAGAGCTGTGGATTTATTAGCCTCACTGAATTATATGCACCGTGTTGTTGTTGTTATGCACTGTCAAGTGGATTCCAACTCATAGTGACCCTATAGGACAGAGTAGAACTGTCCCATAGGGTTTCCTAGGCTATAATCTTTATGGGAGCAGATCATCAGGTCTCCCCACCTGCTGCAATGTGTAGCACTTGGTTGGGGCTCCATAACTGTTCATTGAAATGAATGTTGGGGTGTAGAGTGAACTGATAATCTAGCTCTAGTAGTTGAGAATAATATACTTGTTTTCAAACTTTATGTTGGAATCACCTGGGGATATTTAAAAAATACTAATGACTGGCTCCCACTCAGATTTAATTTGTACTGGGTATAACTTTGTTGTCTGAGTTTTTAATAGTTCCTCAGATGACTTTAATGCTCCACAACTTTTGGGAATCACCATGTTAATACAAACAAAACAAGTTCAACTTTACATACAAGGCCGTCCTAGCTTATGAGCTCATTAAACAGTCAATGAAGTTCGCAAACATTTACTTAACACCTGCCATGTACGAGGCATTCTACCTGACGCTAGGGAATATGGAGGACATAAGACATAGCTCTTGGAGCTTCCAATTGATCTGGGAGACAATACTCAACGATGATGCAAGTTAATAGTACTAGGTTACAATGTAAGAGATATTGTAGAATATAATTGGTATATGCCTTACAGTGAAAAAACATACAAAGGGGCTTATGGGAAAGAGAAGTTTTTCCTTCTGAAGTTGTCAGGGAAGACTATACAGAGGAAGTAACTTTTTTTTTTTTTTGGAAGGGAATTTTAAGAAGGTGTGTTAGAAGGAAAGACATTGTAGGATTGAGGACTGTGCAAAGGAAAGGCACCCTAAGAAGTCATACAGTTTAGGAAAACAGAGTTTCAAAACATTGTTAGATAATTCAAGGGTCTTGTTCTTTATAGATTATTAAGGGCCATTGGAATGTTTCCAGGGCTGTGTCAATGTCAACAACAACCAATATGTAGTCTCTCATAGGGTTAGAATACTTAATTGGGGATCATCACTCAGAGCCAGGCTGGTAATCCTTAGTTGAGCCTTAATAGGTCAATGAAAATGGAAGGGTTTGACAGAGAGAGGGAAAAAGGCCATTTCTGGCAGAGGTAAGGATATGAACGAGAAGGGACTGGTTGAGAGGATGTCAGGGGACATGGAAACAGATTTTCTTGGTGGGAAAGAAATAGAGGCAGGGCAGTTGGATAGCTTAATAACTTAGGCCTGACTTATATCCTTTGGTTTGCCAGATGGCCATTAGCTGTCAGGCTGAATTTAACCCATGGGTCAATGTGACTTAATTATTGCCTTTGTTAAACTCTTGATGACTTGCTATTTATTTTTAATAAGCTTGTCATTAAGTTTCTTACTTAAATGTCAAGATGGAAAGGAAAAGAGGGGAAGCTTGCTTAGGTCTCCCTCCCATCATTACTGTCAACCAGACATTGTCGGAACCCTGTTCCTTGTCCACTGCTTTTGACAATCTATTCCTGTTGAAAGGAAGGAAATGCATTCCTGGAGAAAAGAAAGGACATTAATCCCAGTAGTTTAAAATCTCAGCTTAATAAAGAACTAATTGAAAAGAATCAGAAAAATGGACGCAGGGCTATCCCTAGGGTCTGCTAATTTAGGCACTTGCCTTCAGGGGACCTTGAGCTTATAAACAGGAAAGAAAGAGGTGGACTAGCTAATTAGTACTTAAAAATATTCAGCCTTTACTTATAAAAAGTTCAGTAAAAACTTTGGTTATTTTTTCTATAAATAAGACGATCGGATTGCCTCTCTCGTCCACCTTACTCTGTTAGGCAACCTCTTAGAAAGGTATTTTCCTTCATATTCCATAGGTACATTGGTATAGTACATTCCTTCATATTCCATAGGTACATTGGTTAGGGCTCCATAACTGTTCATTGAAATGAATGTTGGGGTGTAGAGTGAACTGATAATCTAGAATGGGAAGAGGATAAGATTATTGGAAAGGTAGGGGGGAGATGATACAGAGTACTAATCTCTTGGTTCTGTTAGGATGAGCTGGGCTGGGAGATTGGGGTTGGGGTGTTCATATTAGAGGAGGTTAGGCAAATGTTTTCTGTAAATGGCCAGACAGCACATATTTTAGGCTTTGTGGGCCACAGTCTTTATCACA
>NW_004443999.1:1860989-1862096 GCF_000243295.1 Trichechus manatus latirostris
GTGAGATGTAGTCTTGCCATCCTTCTAAGGAGCATTCTGGTTGTCCTTCTACCAAGAGAGATTTGTTTGTTCTTTTGGCAGTCCCTGGTATATTCAATATTCTTCGCCAATACCATAATTCAAAGGCATCAATTCTCCCGTCTTCCTTTTTCATCATTTGAGTGCTATGCTATAGCACTTACAATTTTCAAAACATGTTCATATGCAGTAGCTTGTTTGACCTTTAACCCTTTGAAGAAGACAAAGCAGGTATTCTTATCTCTATTTTACAGTTGAGGAAACTAACATTAAAAGAGGTGCAGTGATCTGCCCAAGAAGAATGACTGAAAAATAGAACAAAGACTTTGGTTTAAAATAGACTTTGGTTTAAGACTTGCCTCCGTTGCTAACTTGTGGCAAATTACTTAACCGTTTTGGACCTCACTTTATCAATCTCTGTAATGGGAAGACTTATCCCTACCTTACTGATTTGTCAAAAAGATTAAAGGAAGTCAAAAAAGTGCTTTGCATTATGCCTGACCTGTGAAATAGGTTCAATTAAATGTTAAATCACACTCACATTTTTCTTAAAGTTGAATAATGTATTGGGGCAGAATTGGGAGAGGCACTCAGGACTCTAGGCTCTGAACTGAGTGTTTTCCTTTTCTATCATTCAATGTGTTATATATCGAAAGCCATCTAAAGGAAGGGTAAGACCCAGTGTCTACATAGGATGGAAGTGAGATTTTTACTCATGAATCAGTTTGAGAATAATTTATTACTGTTCCTTATGAGGTAAGGTAAAGATGGTTGCCGCTGTGGCAATTTAGAAAGGAGTCTATGTGACTTGGGATAACTAAAAAAAAAAAAAAAAAAAAAACGCAGAGTACTTCAGCTGACCTCACCTGGTTTTCTGCTCACCTGGCTGTTACTGTTCCTCTTAGGTCTGGTATCATCTAGG
Source organism: Trichechus manatus latirostris (assembly GCF_000243295.1). Taxonomy (NCBI): domain Eukaryota; kingdom Metazoa; phylum Chordata; class Mammalia; order Sirenia; family Trichechidae; genus Trichechus; species Trichechus manatus. The sequence goes on from NW_004443999.1 coordinate 1,861,930, forward strand.
GCCCCATCCTTCATCCTTGGCTCATCCCATTCTATGTGTAATCTCAGGATCATTATACCCAAATGCCTAACATTACTCTCTATGTGATGATGATGGCTCCTTAATCTAAACAAAAACTTGTTATCTTTTCTCTGAGATTCCAGCCCATATACGTCTGATTGACATTT
>NW_004443999.1:1879304-1938188 GCF_000243295.1 Trichechus manatus latirostris
ATAATTCCACCAACAGTCTCTTTAAGGCAATCTAGGCTTTTACTATTAGGCACTTTAAAACTCTTCCAGCCTCTATCCATTCACAGTTTCAAAACCACTTCCACATTTTAGGTATCTGTTAGAGCAGCACCCCACTCTCAGTACCAAATTCTCTTAGTATTCTAAGGCTTCTATACAAGAAATACCACAGAAGTGGATGGCTTTAACAAACAGATAATCTCTCAAAGTGTAGGAGGCTAGCAGTCTGAATTCAGGGTGCCACCTCCAGGGGAAGTCTTTCATTCTTCGTCAGCTCTGGGTAAAGGTCCTTGTCATCAATCTTCCCCTGGACTAGAAGCTTCTCAGCGTAGAGACCTCAGGTCCCAAGGACATGCTTCCCTCCTGATTCTTCTTGCTTGTTGGTAATGAGGTCCCCCTGTCTCTCTGCTTGCTTCTATCTTTTATATCTCAAGAGACTTGACTCAAGATACAACCTAATCTTGTAGATTGAGTCCTACCTCATTAACATAACTCCCTCTAACCCTGCCTCATTAACATCTTAGTGGTAGGATTTACAACACAGGAAAATCACATCAGATGATGAAATGGTAGACAATCACACAATACTGGGAATCATGGCCTAGCCAAGTGGACACACATTTTTGGGGGACACAATTCAATCCATAACAGCTAATATCTAAGTGCCTACAAGGAAGACCAGTTGATACGACTATTATTCAAGTTTAGGCACCAACCACTAATACCAAAAATAAAGAAATTGAAACTTTTTACCAACTTTTGCAGTCTCAAATTGATCAAACACACAATCAAGATGCATTGATACTTACCAGTGATTGGAATGTAAAGTTGGAAACGAAGAAGAAGGATCTGTAGTTGGAAAATATGACCTTGGTGATGGAAATGACACTGGAGATTGCATGACTGAATTTTCCAAGACCAATGACTTCTTCATTGCAATACCTTTTTTTCAACATATATGGCAACTATACATGTGGACCTTACCATGTGGAAAACATAGGAATCAAATCAACTGCATCTGTGGAAAGAGGTAATGGAGAAGCTCAATATCATCGGTTAGAACAAGGCCAGGGAATGACTGTGGAACAGACCATCAGTTGCTTGTGTGCAAGTTGAAGTTGAAGGTGAAGAAAATTAAAATAAGTCCATGAGAACCAAAATATGACCTTGAGTATCTCCCACCTGAATTTGGAGACCATCTTAAGAACAGATTAGACACACTGAACACTAGTGACCAAAAAAAGAAAAACTGTGGGATGACATCAAGGACATCATACCTGAAGAAAGCAAAATGTTATTAAAAAGACAGGAAATAAACAAAGACCAAAATGGATGTCAGAAGAAACTCTGAAACTTGCTCTTGAATGTAGAGTAGCTGAAGTGAATGGAATAAATGATAAACAGCTGAACAGAAGATTTCAAAGGGTGGCTCAAGAAGACAAAGTAAAGTATTATGATGAAATATACAAACATCTGGAGTTAGAAAACCAAAAGGGAAGAACATGTTCGTCATTTTTCAAGCTGAAAAAACTGAAGAAAAAATTCAAGCATCAAGTTACAATTTTGAAGGATTCTATGGGCAAAATATTAAATGACATAAGAAGCATCAAAAGAAGATGGAAAGGATACAGAGTCACTGTACTAAAAATAATTGGTCGACATTCATCCATTTCAGGAGGCAGCATATGATGAAGAACTGATGGTATTGAAGGAAGAAGTCCAAGTTGAACTGAAGGTATTGGCAAAAAACAAGGCTCTAGGAATTGACAGAACACCAGTTGAGATGTTTCAACAAATGGATGCATCGCTGGAGGTGCTCACCCGTCTTATGCCAGCAAATTTGGAAATCAGCTACCTGGCCTACCGACTGGAAGAGATCCCTGTTTGTGCCCATTCCAAAGAAAGTGATCCAATAGAATGTGGAAATTATCAAAAAATATCATTAATATCACATGCAAGTAAAATTACGCTGAAGATAATTCAAAAGTGGTTTCAGCAGTACATCGACAGGGAACTGCCAGAAATTCAAGCTGTTTTCAGAAGAGGACGTGGAACGAGAGATATCATTGCTAATGTGAGATGGATCTTGGCTGAAAGCAGAGAATACCAGAAACATGTTTACCCCTATTTTATTGACTATGCAAAGGTATTTGACTGTGTGGATCATAACAAATTACGGATAACATTGTGAAGAATGGGAATTTCAGAACACTTAATTTTGCTCATGAGGTACCTGTACATAGACCAAGAGGCAGTTGTTCAAACAGAACAAGGGGATACTGTGTCGCTTAAAATCAGAAAAGGTGTGCGTCCGGGTTTCACCATACTTATCCAATCTGTAAGCTGAGCAAATAATCTGAGAAGCTGGACTATATGAGGAAGAATGTGGCATCAGGATTGGTGGAAGACTCATTAACAACCTGTGATATGCAGATGACACAAATTTGCCTGCTGAAGGGAAGAGGACTTGAAGCACTTACTGGTAAAGATTAAAGACTACAGGCTTTAGTATGGTTTACACCTTAACATAAAGAAAACAAAAATCTCACTACTGGATCAATAAGCAGCATCATGATAAATGGAGAAAATGTTGAAGTTGTCAAGGATTTCATTTTACTTGGATCCACAATCAATGCCCAGGGAAGCAACAATCAAGAAATCAAGTGACACATAGCCTTGGGCAAATCTGTTGCAAAAGACCTCTTTAAAGTATTGAAAAGCCAAGATGTCACTTTGAGGACTAAGGTGTGTTTGACCTAAGCCATGATAATTTTAATTGCCTCATATGCATTCGAAATCTGGACAATGAATAAGGAAGACCAAACAATTGATGCATTTGAGTTATGGTATTGGTGAAGAATACTGAATATACCATGGAGTGCTAGAAGAAAGAACAAATCTGTCTTGGAAGAAGTATACAGCCAGAATGCTCCTTGTAAGTGAGGATGGCGAGACTTTGTCTCATGTACTTTGGACATATTATTGGGAGGGACCAGTCTCTGGAGAAGGACATTATGCTTGGTAAAGCAGGGGATCAGCGAAAAAGAGGAAGACTCTCAACAAGATGGACTGACAGAGTGGCTACAACAATGGGCTCAAACATAACAATGATTGTGAGGATGGTGCAGGACTGGGCAGTGTTTCATTTTGTTGTACGTGGGGTTGCCATGAGTCAGAACTGACTTGATGGCACCTAACAACAACAACAACATGTTAGACACTGGGATAACCACTTTATAAACGTTATTTTATTGAGTAAAAAATAAAGTATTTTATAGATGAAGAAACTAAGGCATAGAGAAGTTAAATTACTTTGTCAAAGTCATATAAGGACAGAAATGTGATACTAGCATTGTTCCTATCCACAAGCGCCACTTGGAATCAATGAATAAATACTTGTTGATTGACTTAGAGGAAGCTGGTCACCTTGGATGACCTGAATGTTTGGTCATACTTTTCTACTTTATATTGAAAATAGAAACATGTTGTCTTTGGCATGCAATAGCTACATTTTCCACCTATGTCAACAGGGCATATGCCTTTGTTTCTGTAATAGAGGTGACCAACTGGTAACAAGAGAAACAATCTTCTGTCTGATATTTTTGGTAAGCACGGCACACAGTTAGCCAAAGTTGGGATTTTAGTCTCTTGCCAGGGAAGAATTTCTCTTATTCTTCTGGGGCTTGAATTTGTGACAGGGCTTCATTAATATTTATGAAGTAAACTAGCTCATTTATGTCAACCTGGTCTGTTCCTCTATCAAAGTGAGAGAGAAGAACTTTAAATATCCCATTATTTTCAGCTTCTCATTAGTCATGCAGAAGTAGTAAAATGTTGAATGTATGAAAAATATTGACCGTAAGTTAGAAAAGTAATTGGCGTTGGGACTGGGGCATAAACATTTGAACAAAAGTTTATGTGCGTGGGCACCATGTGGATATGTAGAGAAAATGTGGCTTGGACATGACTTACATGGGTCAGTGGGCAGAGTTCTGGGAGACCCTGTGATCCACTGTGCCCTGCACAAGAATTCTTAGAAGGACACAATTCTCCTTAACCAGGAAATGCTGTATGTCTGGGAGGGCTAGGCGTTTCTACTCCATCAACTTCCGCTTTTCCCCTCCATGCTGGTATGGTCCTGAGAGAACTTTTCCATATCTTGGACAGCAGGGGCCTTGTCGATTAATAGGGAACAAGACTGAGAATTATAGGAAACCCTGGAGATGGAGAAGCTTGTAGATCCCTTCTACACTGTTGAGCTATGTGACTAAAAAAAAAAAAAGAGATCCGTTGATTCTGACTCATAGCAACCCTATAGGACAGCGTAGAACTGCCCTATAGGGTTTCCAACGAACACCTGGTGGATTCAAACTGCCCACCTTCTGGTTAGCAGCCATAGCTCTTACTCAGTACACCACCAAGGTTTCCATGTAACTAGAAACACTTAATGAAAACCTTGTTGGGCCTTCATTTCCATCTGTCAAAGAAGAACACTGGACCAGGTATTGTCCGGGACTAGGCTGTTTTGAGGGATAGACTAAAGTCTTTAGAATGACATTCGAAAAAGCCAGTCAAAGACTTTTACGTCATTATTAAGATTCATCATGACAAAATGGGGTTTTGTCTGATCTAAGGTAGCCTACCTTATCATTAAGTAGAGTGGTACTGTGTTTTTGTGGTGGTTTGAACCCACCTAGAGGCACCTTAGAAGACAAGCCTGGCAATCTGTTTCTGAAAGGTCACAGCCTTGAAAACCCTGTGAAGCACAGCTATACTCTGCACATATGGGGTTGCCATGAGGTAGAATCAGCTCTAGGGCAACTAACAGCAATAACATGCTACCTTAGTATGTTGAAAGGTAGCAAGCAAAGTTCATTTATTTTTAATTCAATTTTTATTCATATGTATACACAATTGTACATACATTTATAAATGTAATTATGTTTTTTAATTGCCATCTTTATCTTTCAGTTGTGTTTCCTTGATTTCCCTTCCCCACTCCAACTATCAACATCCTTCTCATTTTCCAGTAACCCACGAAACAATCTGGTATGTACTCTCTAATACTTTCCCTTTCTCATAGAAGGAGCCTATACACACACATTTCATTGTGTTGTGCATACATAGGGTCGCTAGGAGTCAGAAGCAACTTGATGGCACCTAACAACAACAACATATACACACATATATACGTAAACACATACTGAGTTTCTTTTTTTTTCAGACATTGTTAGGATCTTAAAAAAATATATAAAGAACATTTTCCTGTATCCTACTTTTCATACTCAACAATACTTCACTAAGATCTCTCATCTAGAGCTTTAATTCACTCTCTTTATTTATCTGTGTGTGTTTGGGGTGGGGCGCAGCAGGTATTAGGGGTTAGGGGGCTATGTGGCAGCGGGTGGGGCCTCCAAGGCAGTAGTTTCCAAGACTTTGCAGCGGCCACACCAGTGAAAGCCCAGAGCAGCTGCAAGGCTGCGTTTCCCTGCAAGGACGGCGGACCCCAATGCAGCTCTTTGCCTACCTGCTGGTGGAGCCAGCAGGTCAGGAATTCTTGTGGAACCTGGTGGCTTCCTCCTAGTAGATTTCCGCCGTCAAGGGCTCCTGGTAGAGGTCAGAAGCCGCCTGAGGGGCTGGCGTGCTTGATGGCCCAGTACGTAGGTTGTCCAGGACGCTGAATGGAAATGTGGTCACTCTGGCTTCCTTTAGGACCCTGAAATAATCGCGTAGGAAGATTCCGCTGAAGCCTAGTACAGAAAAGCTGGAGAGCACGAATTCGATGCCCCGGAGCTTGAGGCACACGCGTAGGCCATGGCGCCATCTAGGCGCTCCTTGGCGGCCTCAGCATGGCTGCAGGAGACTGTGCTAGCCAATGAGGCCCAGGGTAAGATGGTGCTGCCCAGGGAGAGCAGGCCAGGTAGGTGATCCAAAGGCTTGCTCAGCCTGCGTGGGTCTTCTGTTCCCCATCTCGCAATCACATTCCAGAAGAGCAGGTTGAATGCGAGGGCGAGGACGGCACCCACAAAGCTGGGATCAGAGGGACCCACGTAGCCCCGCAGCCAGGTCATAACGCAGAGATCCACCTGGTGTCCCTGCCCTCCAGGGGCTGGCGACCGTGCAGCTCGAGATAATTCATTCCTTAAAATGGCTACATAATATTCCACGATGTGACTATGCCTTACATTATTCAGCCATTCCCCTACTGATGGGCAAATAATTTGTTTCCATTTTCTGGCCATTCCCAACAACTTTGCAGAAGGTTTACAGGGAGAATTAGAAAGTGCTGGGTTAAATTTTATAGAATTTTTAACCGCTGTTATTAGACTTTTTTCCAAAAGGACCCTAGCACTTTAAGTTCTACCAGCCATTTATGAGAATACCTTTTTTCCTATATTCCTACTGAAGCCCCGCTCTGCTGGCTTCCCCTCCGCTCATTCACCACCTTTGCAAACTGCTTCTAACAGACGTTTGTACCAAGCGCCACATCATTGCACATGTACAGGCCAGGATCTTGGCACATGCGGAGATCTATAGACTCGAGTTCTTACCTGACTCGGAACTTGAGCATCACAGGAAGGGAAGACATCTCAGCACACAGTTCCACCCAAGCCCGTTTGGAAAGTGACAAGTCCCACAACTTGAACTTCCTGTGAAGAGTAACTCAGCATGACTCAGCATCCGGATCTCCAAGTTTAGGCATGGGAGGGCTTAGGGTGTAGGGTTTCAGGCGTCAATCCCTACCCCCTGGGGACTCAAGGACAGAAAAGGTCTCTGATCTGCTCCGGCTGGGAGCGTGGTCTTTTGGCTGCTAGGTCCAGCTTGCTCCTTGTCAGTGCAGACAATAAATTTGCCGCTTTCTGTTTCCCTTGCAGTTGGTGTCTGCCTTATTTCAATTGGCTAACAGGACAGGACAAGAACCTGAGGAATTTGGTTACGCTACCATAGTGGGTGATATAGCATCTTTTTGTTTTTAACAATTTGGTGTAAAAAGATAATTCATTGTTACTTTATTTTGCATTTAGCAAATATAAACGAATATGAGCATCTTTTCGTGGATTTGTTGGTTGTTTTTTCGTAAGTTATCCCTATTTATATCCTTTGCCCATATTTTTTTCCTTCTGGAATATTTAACTTTTTTCTTGGTAGTTTGTAAGTGTCTTTGTATATTAAGAAGATCATCCCTCTGCTTTACATCTGTGTTATGTTTTTTCATCAGATATATAATATTGACTTTATTTACGGTATCTTTCTTGATGCAATTTTTTTTTTAATTTTTCAAAACTTTTTCAATGTTTTTAGTTTTCAGTTTCTGAGTTTGTAGTCTCAATTAGGAAAGTTCCCCTAAACCCCATATTGTACATTTTCATTCAGGATGAATATTATATATAGTTAGTTTTTAAATTTAAGATTTTATCCACATACCAATTTTAATATAAAATGGGAGATCATTTTTGTTTTCTTCCAGATGGATGACCAACTGTGCCAGCATCATTTATGAAATAGTTGGAAATGGAAGAGTAACAAGTCAATTATGACACTTTCAGAGTATTAGGAGCCATCAAGAATGCACCAAGGGCTTTAATGCTCTGGGGTTCCCTATTTCTAGGTAAGTGGCTTTGAAAGTGAACCTGTCCTGTAAGGTCCTGCTTCTATGCTACCTTTGCCATGAAAAGCCTTAGCAGGAAATGGCTTCTCTCTGCTTTAAACTCTGAGAAATCATTAGGCCACTCATCTGGCACTCATGATTTTATTTTTGTTCACATCTTCTTTTTCCTTCAAAGAGGTATTTGTTTCAGGCTGGGGCTACCTTATCAATGTCCTCAGCCTTTAACCCATGTCTGAAGCACAGTAAGTGCTCAATACTGACAAAGAGATGGATGGATGACTAAAAGAAAGAAACTTGAATGTTCCCATTTGGTATTTACTTTTTCTTGGAATAAACTCCCTTCATCTGTTTGGTTAGTGTTAGTTTTAAGTCTATATCCCATTCCATTCCTGTATGCCTTCAAGCCATCGATAGTTTTTCTTTTGCTAATTTAGTTTGGTGCTTTTTTAAATCCAGATCAGAAAGATCTTACATTAAATAAGCCTCAAGGATGTCAATAAACATCAGGTAGCTATAAAGTATCTTATAACCATTAATTTGCATTCTGAAAGCCTTCCAATTTCTCTTTCTTCTCTTCCTCTCTTATCCTTCCTACCACTAGCTCCCCTTGGCCATCCCCTCTCGCCCGCCCCCATATACAAATCTATACCCTGCTGTTTTGTTTATGGACGAATACTGATATTGTGCTCCATTTCTGTTGTGAACGTCATTAGGTTTTGTTTTTGTTAAGATTAAAGTTACTTCTTCCCCTGGTAAGAAAAACATCTTAATAGGATATGGATTTTAACGTGGGCACAGAGACAGGAGAGAATTGGGATTTTATAAGATTCCACTATATCACAGGGATTTGAATATACATCTGTGAGTTACAACGGAAAACATTGACTGGAATATTAGTCTTTAGCTCCTGCTTATTTTCAAAGTATTTCCCAGAATCCTTTATTCTGATCCATGTTTAAACATAAGAAAAAACATTTTTCAAGTTCTGATGATTTCCACCAAGAATATTCCCTTAGCTATAGGACTTAGTTTCTGAGCTTACATTATGATAGGATCTACATGTTGACAGGGTTCTCTATCAACCCCCAGAAAAGAAGAACAACCAAATGCCTGGGGGAGTTGGGAGAATTATGGATCTGTATACAACAGGATTTCAGTTACTAGATATCTTTATACTCTCTGTTGGTACAACTTTTTTTTTTGGTTGCAAGAAAGTGTAACCAGCTCAAACTAGCTAAGACACAGAAAATAATTTATTGACTTTTCTGTACCTAACTTAAATATCAGAAGGACAAGTATACTCTTACGTGACTACAAACAAGGTCTGGACACCACCAGCTCTCATTTCTCTTCTTCTTTCTGCATGTTGGCTTCATTTATCCAGACTTCTTCCTCCACTAGGCTGGAAATAACGGCCACTGGTATCTCTGATGCCCCGCATCTCTCAACTTTGCTTCCAAGAGAGACTGAAAGTAAGTCTCTTAGTCCAAATTTAAAAATACTTAATAACTCAGGTTGATCCATCTTGGGTGAGAAACCAGACCTGGTTCCTTCAGTGCCATTAGGTCCATGGTGATGTCCATATGTTTGAACTCTGTGGTTAAGATAGGGAAGGGACCATTTCTAAGAAGATTAGAACTGCTGCTCTGGGCAGACTGAATATTAAATGTCTATATTTCCTGTAAAGGACAAAGGGCTAACTTTTAAGACAATAAACTTTATGAGGAAGAATTTTTAAGGTATGAAAATTACTTCTTCTGATTAGTGAGGAGGTCTTCCAAGAGTGAGAATTCTAGGGATGAATATCAAGGAAGCTCATTTTTCTTCAGAGGTTGGTTCATTATCTCTTTTCCTTTGAACTATTAAAATATAATGCCGGGTGTAAAGTGAGTACTCAGTAACCCCTTGGAGACTTGACTTAGAGCCCTTAGCATCTGAATCTCACAGTCCCACACATAATTATTAAAGAGACGTCAGTGATTGTGGAGTATGATTTGTGGCTTCTAATGTCTGTGGAGTCATTCTGTGTGTAAGATTCATGACAGGAGGAAATGCGAGCTCAGATTCTTCAGGGCCTTCAATGGCAAGACACCATGCTTCAGTCAGAACAAATCTGATCCTCCCAGAATATTTCACGAGGTGCTTCCCCAAGGGTCTATAAAATAGTCAGATTGGATATCTTCCATATTTAAACTTCTGTTTCTTAGTTCAAGAAGGCAAATGCTTTTTGGCCAATAGTGGTGAAACTTGGTGTTTTTGTTTGGAATGGGTTTGGAACTGTGTCCATGTAAGGTGAGAGGGAGGATGTCCTAGCTTGTCACAATCCCTGGAAATCACATCAAAGGGGCTAGCATTAGAGAATGTTCCACGGGATGTTTTGTAGAAAGATGCAGATCCTTCATTAAATACTAGCTTTTTATACCCCATAAGCTTGCAAATGTCTTGTTACTTAAAATATCATCATAGCACTGAACTAAATTAATCCTTCTAGCAAAACTGAGAATCCACCCGCTGTTTCTTATCATAGGCTGTTAGCACCAGGAAGACCTTTATGTTCCTTTAGTTAAGTGGTTCTCAAACTTTAATGTGCCTCGGAGTAACCTGAGGAGCTCATTGAAAGTGCAGATTCCTGGGCCCATCCCAGACATTCTGGTGCAGGAGTTTGGTAGGTGTAGGGGCCAGGGAATCTGTACATTTGACAAACAGGCTGCGTAAAGACAGCCTGCCACCACACTGTGAGAAATACAAGTCTTGCTCAACGTTTTTCCCAAAGGGCTATCTTTTCTGTCACTGGACATGCATAGTTAGAAGCTGAGTAACCACCAGGCAGGGGATTTATAGAGAGGATTCAAGGACAAAAAGTAATGCTGAACTACTTGAACTCTTTTAAGTCTTGAGAATCTACATTCTTACCTTTTCTAGAACATTAGTGACAAGTGATTATGCAGCTTCTCTTGGAATATTTCAATTGAGAAGATGCTCACTATGTTACATAGTAGTCTATTATATTATTAGATAACTTTAGTTATTAGTTGTTTTCACACTGGCCCTAGCTCTACTTTCTATACCATCACAGCAAATCTACTGCTTTTTTCATGATGTGGCCTTTCAGGTATTTAAGGATATCTGTCACGTCACCTTAAGGATTTTCTTTTCCAAGGTGAACTTCACTAATTGTTTCAGACATTTGTTCTAGGATTTAGTTTCCAGATCTTGACCCCTCGATTCATTCTCTAGACTTGGCTTAATTATTCAAATACGCACTTAGCTAAACACAGTAATCTAGATATAGTCTGACTCCTGGGGAAAGCTTTGTTGTTAGCTGCCATTGAGTCCTTCCCCAACTCATGGCAACTCCACGCACAACAGAATGAAATGCTGCCCCGTCCTGAGCCATCCCCATGACTGGTTGCAGATCAGACTGTAGTGATCCATGGGGTTTTCACTGGGTGATTTTTTGAAAACTAGAGGCTCGGTTTTGAGAGATGGTATGTGTGAGGTGGGAGAGAATGGGGACAGATAACGACCATGGTCCCCTCAATGTCTAGACTCTTATTTCTCTTGACTGTATAAAGTGGCATTTTTCTTAAGAAAAAAAGTCACACTTTTTGGCTTACATATAGTTAGTGGTAAACAAAAATTCCCAGATTATTTTTTCTATGAACTGCTATCAAGCCTTTCTTCTCTATCTGACTTGCATATTTTTTTTCCCCAAATCTAAATGGAGTTGTAAAACTGAAAGAATGCAATTATTTTGGCCAGTAAAGCATTCTTCTGCCAGTAAGGCAACTTGTAGACCATTCTTTCCTTCTCCAGTAATAATTTTCTTGATCTGACCTGGACACAGAATAATTGATAGTCCATCTAATATTTTGAAATTTGATAGCTAACATGGAGATTTTCCTACTTGCCTCCAAGTTGTGATATTTAAAAAAAAAAAAAAAAACTGTTGTCGTGGAGTCAATTCCGACTCATAGCAATCATATAGGACAGAGCAGAACTGCCCCATAGAATTTCCAAGGAGCAGCTGGTAGATTCAAACGGCTGACCTTTTGGTTAGCAGCCTGAGCTCTTAACCACTGTGCCACCAGGGCTCCTCTAAAATTGATCTTTTGGTACGGTGTGCAGAAGTTCTTTTTCTTAATTTTCTAAATGTTTTGAATTCTGGCAATCTATGGAACACGTAGGCTGCTTTTTTCCAAATCCCACTTTTCCTGTGTCAGACCATCACAGGACTTTTTACATATTTACTTTATGCTAACTGAAACAAAACTTGAATTTCCTCCTTATCACCAAGTCCCAAGAACCTTACTATGTATTTGGTGTAGGATGCAAATGCCATTTCTTTAAAGTTCTTATTCCAAGCAGGACGGATGACATGCCATTAAATAATGATTTAGGGAAAGACAAGAATGTGATTAATATAAAAATTTGTTGCCATGCATTTTTTTATGTGCTACTCAGTCTGTTTGTTTGAAACGATGTTATGATTATTTTTAAAAGTGGGTCTGTGAAACACACTTGAAGATTATAGCATGCTTCTGTATTTGTGTCCATATATAAACCATATCATATATGTTATATATGCAATATACAGATAGATGTTTATAGATAGATGTTATGTATGAAATAGCTGTCATCTATCTATCCATCTATCATCTATCATGTGTGTATATGTGTGTGTATGTATGTGAATTTGGCTTATGTTAATTAAATTAATATTTATGTCAATTAAGTCTAGTTTAGAAGAAGAATATGGTGGAGGACATTGGTGTCATTATTAATTTTCAGCTGTAGTTAGAACTAGATAATTCACCCTAAACATCTAAAGAAAGTGTGTAACAGATTTAGACTTGTCTAAAATAAGGCTCCTGTAAGATACTAGAGAGTGAGTAAGAGAAAGAATATATCTTCTTGTCATGGTTTGAATTATGTCCCCCCAAAAATGTGTGTATCAATCTGGCTGGGCCATGATTCCCAGAATTGTGTGGTTGGCCTCCATTTTGTGACTGTAATTTTATGTTAAAGAGGATTAGGGTGGGATTGTAACACCACCTTTACCCAGGTCACATCCAATGTAAAGGGAGTTTCCCTGGGGTGTGGCCTGCACCACCTTTTATTTCTCAAGAGATAAAAGGAAAGGGAAGCAAGCAGAGAGTTGGGGACCTCATACCATCAAGAAAGCAGTGCCACGAGCGGAGCACGTCCTTTGGACTGGGGTCCCTGCGCCGAGAATCTCCTAGTCCGGGGGAACATTGATGAGAAGGCCGAGAGAGAGAAAGCCTTCCTCTGGAGCTGATACCCTGAATTTGGACTTTTAGCCTACTTTACTGTAAGGAAATAAACTTCTCTTTGTTAAAACCATCCACTTGTGGTATTTCTGTTATAGCAGCATTAGATAACTAAGACACTTTTCCTCAAACTCACCATCCACCTCTCTGAATTTCTCTGAGACTCACCCCCGGCCTTCTATTTAAAATGCCATATGCCTCAAATATATATTTCTCCTTTCTAAGAATATAAACATTAGGTTATCAAAAATTGACTTTTGGTTTTGAGTTAATATGCATCTAAGTATTTTAGCAGTGAGAAGGTATTCTGACAATACAAATGCCTTCCTAAATTTCTCACAGCACTATTCTGAACTTTTTGTGTTCAAGAAAGAAGAAAATAATTTCTCCTTTCCATTAAATATTCAGTGGGCAAATAGTAATCTGAAAGAAAATTGAAATTCTGTCTGTGGTGCACTCAATAAATGACAGTTTAGATTATATTAGAAATATTATAATTCTCTTCAGGTCAGTTAACTGAGTTAAAAATGGAAACCTAAAATGAAGCTAAAGGATTGTATTAAGTATTACAATGTGTGTCTCCATGCTTAGGCGACATGAGATAGCGGAAGGGCTGATGGCTTGAGCCAGGACGGAACTGAGTGTGGGTGTGGCCTTTGACAGTGTAGCTCTGAGTGGCTCTTGAAGGACAATATTCTCAGTAAGTCAGTTTTTTCTTGTGACTGCAATAAGGTCTCTGAACCCTTAACCAAGTGAGGGCTCTGGTGAGACATTTGAAAGTCCAAATCTAGATCTAATAGCCTCTAGCCGGGCAGCATGTGTTTTCCTGAGGAAGCGTAGACTTCCTCCATTGAGGGGAATTCTGGGGTGGGCTGCCCTGTGTGTGAGGCCTCAGCCTCCTCAGTTGTCCCTCATGGGCTCCACTGCTCTGTACTATTTTGGGGTCTGGAACACTTTCTCCAAAATGCTGAGGTGCTTCTCTGATCAGCCTCCTGTTCTCAAATAATTCATTTCTACTGTTTCTTTATCTATCCAGGTTAAGACATCCTTTAGGGCTATTTAGTATTTCTAAGAGGTATTGGTTCTGCTATTTTGTTACCTGTTGTTTGCGTGTAAGTGTCTGTGTTGGAGTGGAGCGATTCTAAAGTACTGCTAATTGCTTTGCTTCAGGCTCATCTTTCTCCTGCCTCCTGGCGGCTGGCCATGTAATCGAGTTCCCTTACCCACAGTGACACCACCTTCCCATCTCCCAGGCAGCCTATTGTACTTGGGCCTATGACTTCCATTTCCTTTGACAATGACCTAAACAGATCTTGAAGCAGAACAACACAGCTTCCCACTGAGGGTGTGAGCTCCAGGGTCAGTGGTGTTAAGGTCAGAGAAGGATGCTGTCTTCCAGGCACCCCACCTCTTCCACATTCCTGCCCTGAGCGACTCTGTGTCCTCATCCTTAAATGTTGATTGTGGCCCAAGAACTGTACCCCCTTTTCAGGGTCCCATTTAAACTCTTCTCCTAAAACAGCTCTACTCCACACAGATGGAGTCACCATGAGTTGGAATCGACTTGACTGCAACTAACTAACAACACCAACAACCACCTAAACCAGGATTCAGACCTTCTTCATTCAGTGTCTGCCTCAGGGCCCCGACTGTGCTTGAGCTAACGCGGGGGTTGGCAAACGACCCACAAGCCTAAACTTTTATTGGTACACAGCCAGAATTATCTATGGCTACTTTAGCAATGGTGGATTGGAGTAGTAGTGATAGGGTCTGTGTGTCCCATAGAGCTGATAATATTTACTGTCTGGTTCTTTAAAGAAAAGTTTGCTGACCCCTGAGCTAATCTAATGAAAAATATTTGAAATAAAATGAGATTGATGATTATGGCTGTTGGAACTGTTCATCACAGATATCATATTTGTGCTTACTAGGACCCTTGTTTAAATCTGGAGAAGTCTTGTTAGTAAAGAACAGAAACAGTGGAAGGAACGTGTAGGGAGGAGTAGTGCCGTTCGTGGCATGCTACACTTGCTGGTCTGTAGTTGTTGCTTCCTTACCACAGTCTTGAGATGATGTATGCCAGGGGGTGGCAAACGGGTCATTCCTAGACCAGTAGCATCAGTATCTCCTGGGAACTTGTTAGAAATGCAACTTCTTAGGTCCCACTCCCCGCCTCACCCCCACCCCCCGTTGCCGTCCAATAGATTCTGACTCATAGGGACCCCATATAGGCCTACTAAATCAGAAATAGGATGGAGCCCAGGAATCTGTGCTTTAACAAGCCCTCCAGGAGACTGAAAGACTCTAAATTTGAGAACACAGATACATGTGAAGGGCTTTGTTAACTTTAAGGTGTTAGAAAAATAAAAGGTTACAAATTCCTGTTACATGTTGAACTAGGTTTGATGATATAAAAGGAAGGAGGAGGGAAATTACTGAGCTAGAATTCTTATCCCCTTCTGATATCCAAGCAGCTGAATAAAAAAGGATGTACACCATGCTGTGGTGGAGAGCGCACAGACCTGGATTCCTGAGTTCTGGACTGCAGGCCTGGCTTGCACTGTATCCTGGGGAAAATTACTCTGTTTCACTGTGGATTTAACATACTCATTTTTTTGGACCAGAGGTTCTCAAGGAGCATGCTCACCTCACCCAGAGGGCGTTAATCAGAATTATTGCCAGGGTAGGGAGGGTGAGGTCTGGCAAGACATGAAAGGCATTCAATATTCCTTTTTTTTTTTTCTAAAACAAATTATTGAAATTATCACATGACAAAATTTTCATAGTGATATGCAAACTGTTTACTATGAAAGCCTGTAGGGATCATGGATTTCAAAATTTAGGGATTGCCAGTCTTGAGTATTGCACTCGTTTAAAAAATTATCTATAAAAGACCAAATGGACAACAGCTATTCTAAAGCATAGACAAGAAGGTTGGGGGGAAGGGAGTTTAAGTCAATGGGAATGAGACAGCTAGAACAGAAATAACGAAAATGTTGACACAATGTGAAGAATGTAACCAATATTACTGATCATTGTATCTCGAAACTCGAATGGGAACATATTTTGTGTATATTTTCATCAAAAATAAAATAAAATATTATTTAAAAAAAATAAAAATTTGGGAAGCACTGCAGTGGACTGTGAATTCCTAGAAGGTTCTCTGGGCCCTGCCTGGAGACCTTTCATATCCCAGTGCCTGGCACAGTACCTCAAACATAGAAGGTGCTCAGTTTATGTTCCTAGAATGAGAGAATGGGAACTCTGTCGAGAGGCATTAATTATCAGAGTGGTGCTAGAAAGAAATTCCTAAGCATAAGATATCTATTTCCAAGACTGTTTTCACTCATGTCAATGTCCTATACTATTATGATGGACATTAATAAATGGGTTTTCTACAGAAGCTGACAGGGTCTTACTCTCACATAGAATCTATTGTCTTGTAAACAAGTCTCCTTTCTCCTCTTACCGCTTCACAAGGGCCAAGTCTTGGCAACCTTTGAAATGCAGGTGTCTCACCTTTGGTAAGTATTGTTTTCTGCCAGTGCCCTCTTGCCCACATGTCCTCATGGTGCAGCGAGAGGACAGTGTGGGTGAGCACAGTTACACCGGGCAGCCTTGAGCCAAGGCCTGGCCTGGCCACCCCCAGCCCAGTACTAAAGCAGAGGAGTAAGAACACTCTACGTTAGGCTTTTGTTAATGCTGCACTGCTGCTCTGAGTGAGAACTTGTTGGAGGATAATGAAGAGGCATAGAAGAGAGAGATACAATCTTAAACTCGGCTGGGCATGAAAAATTTTGGAAATAAGCCAAGTCAGTTTAGGGTAGATTGGACCTCTGCTGCTAAAATAGTTTTTATAAAAATCCAGATCTGTAGAAAACAGATATAATAAAAATGAATCCAAATAAGGTATTGATTGATTTCCTACTCACTTCTCTTCCGGTAATAAATCACCCTCATCTCAAATCATAGCTTCCCTGTGATGAGGAGAACTTTATTTCTTCACTGTGAAGTTTAGCACTGTGGCCTCATCCGTTGTGCTAAAGGGCAAGAGCCTTTCCCATGTTTGAGTTGGAGGAGCTCCAGGCAGAGCAGCGACATCTTGTGGAGCCCCATGTGGTAGCCATGGTGGGAGCCTCTTTGGAGAACAGCTGGGCTCCCATTAGCACTTATGGTACAAGTACCACCAACACAGAGGTGGACACATGGGACATAATGAAGAGGCTGGACCACAGCTGAGCACCAAGGGGACAGACACTGTCGCATGCCTAACAGCTATTAAACCCTTTTTCCATGTCCACAGACTCTTAGTTTGATTAGATAGCAATGCACTCAAGAAAGGTGGGCCCTTCTTGGGCCCCAGGGGATGCACCATGATCGATCTAAGCTAATCATGGTTTTCCTGTTCTCCTTCTCTTGTGATTGGTTTAGGGGTAGGCATGGGACATAATTCTGGCCATTGACACCTAAGGAGAAATTTGCTAGAGATTCCTGGGAAAGATTTTCTTCCCTGGTTTTCTCTTCTTATTTCCTTTCCTTTTTTTTTTTTTTTTAAAGGAAGTGGGGTTATTGATGCATGGGAAGAGGTCGCTTCTCTTCTTCCAGAATCAGTTGTATGAGTTGTAAGAGGAAGTGATACCTGAATCTGTGGCAGCCATTTTGTGACTATTTCTTGTAACAAATTAGCACAAACCTGGTGACTTAAAACAACGGAAATTTATTCTCTCACAGTTCTGGAGGCCAGAATTCTGAAATCAGTATCCCTGTGCCAAAATCAAGGTGCCAGCGGCTGAGCTCCCTCTAGAAGCTCTAGAAAAGAATCCTTGCCTCTTCCAGCTTCTAGTGGCTGCCAACATTCCTGCGTTTACGGCTGCGTCATTTACATCTTTAAAGCCAGCATCGTCGAATCTCTCTCTGCTACATATTCACATTTCCTTCTTCTCTATGGGTAGTCAAATCTACCTTTGCCTCCCTCTTATAAGGATACATGTGATTGCATTTTGGGCCCACCCAGATAAACCAGGATAATCTCCTCATCTCAAAATCCTTAATTTAATCATATCGGCAGAGACCCTTCATCTTCCCACCCTCCCCTTTTTGCCAGATTCACAGGTTCCAGGAATTAGGATGTGAGTATCTTTGGGGGACTTTTTTCAGCCTACCACAGTGACTACGAGGGGGAGGCCAAAAGAATTACTCAGAAGACTATCTGGAAATTTAATGTCACTGAGTTTCTGAGTCAAGCAACCCTGGGTATACCTATCTCTGTGTATACTTCTTTTTATGTGAGATAATTTACTCTTGTTTTTTTAAGCCATGTTGGGTCAGATGTCTTGTTACTTGGCCCTAAAAGAGACAGCTTCCTAGAAAATTCTTAAAATATCTACAGGTAGGGCAAAAGGAGGGAATTGCATTTTGAGGTGGATGAATTTTCAACATGTAAACTGATAAGGACTAAACAGGGTTTCTTAACCTCAACACTACTGACGTTTTAGGCTGGATAATTCTTTCTCGTGTAGGCTGTACTATGCATTGTAGGATATTCAGCAGAATCCCTGGTCTTTACCCACTAGATGCTAGCAGTGTCATCCCTCCCCCAGTTGTGACAACCAAAAATGTCTCCAGACATTCCCAAATGTCCCATGGAGGACAAAATTTCTCCCAGTTGAGAACCACCAGGCTAATGGTATCATACTGAGGATATTTAATAGAAATATGACTTTATTTTGTAATAAGAGATGCTTGAGTTCAAGACATTTTAGGTTACATCTGGAGAATACAACTTCTAATCCTTCAGTCCCCTGTTGTGGGGCTAAATTAGGCTTTGTGGAGAATATGCCTGGACTATGGAAGACACAAGGACAGTTACCTACATGTATAAATAGGTTGAATGTGTTCAGATATATTCAGTTAAAAGTAACTGCATTTTGTTATACAGACCTTTATTCATTCAGGTGTTTTGTTATTTGACCCAGTATTTGACTCAGTGTTATCTGTGTCTCTCAGATACCTGGGAGAGTCCTCAAGGACTGTTGTGTTTTTATAACACTTATCTTTCAGACTTTTCTTTCATAGCTTCTGGTTGTTGAATAATCTTCATGTTAAATTTTTGTACCTCTGTAATTGTTTTGTTTATAAGTATGGAAAACTTGCTTTGCTTTTGGTAAGATGTGTGTGAGATTGATCATCTGCATGTCATCCACCAACTCCATCTGTACATCTGCTCAATGTCCGCATCTCTGCATTTTGCTCATGTTTACTTTCAACAGTCCTTCTGTGTAGCTGAATTACATTTTCCTTCAGGGTCTAGCTTATGTTCACGTTTACCAAAAAATGTTTTCTGATAACTTTAGCCGATACTGTGCTAACAACTACTCACAGTATTTACTGATTGGCATTTGTATTGCATCTTCACATTTGATTGGAGATTCAAGATTCATCTGTATCATTTAGTCTTCCTTAATTATTTCATGTATCCATACCTTGTTTTCCCAGAAACAGTGTCAGCACCTTGAAGAAAGGACTGCCTGTCTTTGCTGTAATAATTCTTTACCCTCAACCCCAAGCAACCCGGATTTAAGAGTGCTAGGCATATAAACTCATGGTGAGTTCCATGTACTGTACTGTGGAAAAAGAATTTGAAGCAGTCAAGAAATCAAATGACATATTGCATTGGGCAAATCTGCAAAAGACTTCTCTAAAATGTTAAAAAGCAAGATGTCACTTTGAGGAATAATGTGCACCTGATCCAAGCCATAGTATTTTCAGTCACCTCATATGCATGCAAAAGTTGGACAATGAATAAGGAAGACCAAAGAGGAATTAATGCATTTGAATTATGGTGTTGGTAAAGAATATTGAATATACCATGGACTGCCAGAAGAATGAGTGAATCTGTCTTAGAAGAAGTATATCCAGAATGCTCCTTAGAAGCTAGGTTGGTGAGACTTCATCTCATGTACTTTGGACATGTTATCAGGAGGGACCAGTTTCTGGAGGACATTATGCTTGAGCGAGGGTCAGTGAAAAAGAGGAAGACCCACATCGCAACGATTGTGAGGATGGCATAGGACCCAGCTGTGTTTCATTTCTTTGTTTGTAGTGTCACTGTGAGTCAGAACTGACTAGACAGCACCTAACGACAACAGCAACAGCGTATAAAAAAGTAAGCCTGATACCTTTAAGAAGGCTTAGTTATATTTGAAAAGGCTTGTTGAGTCCTGTGCTCTATTTAAGCAGTTGATTAGAATCCTTAGTGGCAGCGACTATTCAGGAGGCAGCAGTTGATAAGATTCGCTCAGGAATTCCAGGTGTGGTTTGCTTCAGCTCAGAAGCTCAGGAGAATTTCCTTTAAAGGAAGACTTGTATGAAGGGGCAGTTTTATCTCACATAGAAGCTTCGTTATATCCATGAAGGGCGTCCTTCCGTAAAGAAAACGTATGGTTGCTTTGAAACACAGGGACATTGAGACTCCATGAGATTTGGCAATATGAAGTGGAGTTTCCATATTTCATCAATTCTGTAACGCATTTAAAAAAGTGTTTTAACATCTGTGAACTCAGGATGCATCTTTTAATCACTGTAGGCCAGTAATATGGGGCCTTTGTGATCAGTTTTGGGTGTGGATATCAAAACTTGGAGAAGGGTATTAGGGACCTGGTAGAAAATCCTAGAAACAGTATTGCATCATTTCTTTAAAAAGCTGCATCAACATTAGTAATGCATGAACTAAGGCACGATACTGAGTAGGAAAGGAGAGGTATGGAGGAGTTGCAAAGTGATTGATAAGTGTCAGATGTGGAATATGAAGTAGTGATGGGACTAGCTTAGTTTTCCTTTTTATGGTTGCACAGAGTGATATATAGAAACATTCTAAGTCTAAGTGAGTCTGAAATAGCTCTCCTCTGTAAACTTAAAATTCTGCTTTTAAATGTTAAGACAGCATTGGGCCATATTTTTTATTGGCAGAATTATTTCTTAGTAATACATCAAGTAATGGTACATCTAGCATGCAATGTTTTCTTAGATTCAGTGAAATCAGCATCAAGGGGATTTTGATGATATGAAAAATGAGTCAAATAAAATTATTTGCATACAATAAAAAAAGTACATAAGATTCAGGCATAGAATTTAAGAACTGGAAAGGAATCCTGAGTCCTAATATCCTTAATTACTATTAAGGCAACCTGTTTACCATTTGAAGCAACTTTTTTTTTTCTTTTCTTTTCTCCTGGCTTGAGATTTTTTGTATTTTAATTACTTTTAGTAATTGAGGTTCTGTTGCTATCGTTAATAAACAGGGAATCAGTAACATAGGTGGGCATTTGATGCTTATCTGGTCTACTTTTAGCACTGCAGTCTCAGCTGCCATGCTACCTGAGGTTCTGTAACGGACAGCCTTCCAACTGTGTGCTCTTAGTTCAGGTAGGAGACAGCGTTCATTCCCTTAGTCATGTAGGTGGGCAGACAACCACAGGGCCCAGGGCGTCCAGAGCACCAGAGCACTTGTGGCCTTGTAGAGCTTCTGTTTTCACTCCAGTGCTGTACAAGCATCATCTTTTCTATGCATGTACTAGCTTAGAAAACGTTGGGAAGCACTGCTCTGACAGACGGATCACTGGTAGCTGCTCTAGGAAAATACGAAATAGACAAAATTAAGGGCCACAGAGCCTCCAAAGCCTTGTCACTATTTTCACAGGTTATGGTCCAAAGTGGCCCAGCTTGTCAATGCCTCAAGCAAGAGTTATGCCATTCCAGTACCTTCCCAGGGGATATTTCTTTACACATTTTGCAGTCACACCCAAGGAAGCCTGACTGGAAGTTAAACTCATCTTCCCAACAGATTGGAAGGATGAACTTTGGTTTTAAGGAAAAAAGTTAAAGCTTATAACTTTATTTTTATAAAGTTTATAAAAGCAGTCCTCAAAATGTGATCTCTGGGCCACCAGCCTCAACATCACTTGGAACTTGTTAGAAAAGCAAAATCCCATGCCCTACCCTTGACCTGTTGAATCAGATACTCTGGCGTGGGGCCCATTCATCTATCCTTTAACAAACCTTCCAGATGATTCTGCTGCTTACTCAAGTTTGAGAACCATTGGTCTACAGTGCACCCAGACACAAAAGATAACAGAAGAAATGGAAGCTGTGGTTTCTTGCCCAACAGACTCTGAAATATGAGCCCTGGAATAGAGGTCATGTTTCTCCTACTGTCTTGTTGAATAACTTTGGGCAAATTCTTTAGCTTTAAACCAAAAACCAAACCTGTTGCCATCAAGTCGATTCTGACTCATAGTGATCCTATAGGACAGAGTAGGGTTTCCGCCATAAGGTTTCCAAGGAGTGCCTGGTGGGTTCAAACTGCGGACCTTTTGGTTAGCAGCTGTAGCTCTTAACCACTATGCCACCAGGGTTTTCTGCTTAGCTTTGCTGGGCCTCAGTTTCTTCCAGTGTAAAATGGAGGCATTGGGTTAGATCTTGCCTTCGTTCCTCATATGATTTTTTTTTATTGCCTTTTTGTGTTTTTAAATTGCATCAGGTGCTTCATAGCACCTGTTAGTAGAGCTACTGAGGTGGGGTACGAGTGGGAGTTGCCGTCTTTTCAGGATTCTCTGACTATGCTGAGAAAGGGAGGGCTGATCCTCTTTCTACACTGGTGCAGCAGGAGTTAGCCCAAACAGAGCTTTTCCTGCTTGATAAATAGGAGATGGGAGTGAGAAAGATGAGCGTTCAGGACTTCTTTATTAGTCTCTGGGTTCTAATCCTGGTTCTTATATTAACTATAACTGTGATATTAGGCAAGTCCTAATAACTCTCTGGCTCTCAATTTTTGTATAATATAAAGTTTCTAGCTCTAATATAATCAAATAAGGTAACAGGGTTTTATATATCTCGTACTGTAATCAGCAGATAGCAGATGTCCAACAAATGCTCCTTTTTTTTTTCTTTTCAGCTCAGATGTTATATTTGGAATTTTTGAGTGTTAAAGACGGCTTTTCAGACATTGAGCCTTGGTTCTGTTATTTTGCAGGTTCCCCAGGCAGTCTCTGGAAGGGAAACATTTGTTGACAGCCGGTTAGTGTTCTTGCAGCCCATGTGGCTGCGCTTATCCTGTGAAGCCTGACTCCCTGCATTCAAACCAGTATTTTCTGAGAGCTCTAGGCACTTCTATGTTCCAGCAGTTTCGGGGTATCCCATATAACCCCAGCTTCCCCTATAAAGCTGCTGACCAGATAACATAGTGTGCCTTTGCTCAGATGAGGGCAATATGAATTTATAAAGATCAATAAGTGTCTTCAATTAAAATTATCCTACCAGTGGGGCATTAGAAGCACCTTCTTATTGTTAGTATTTACATACTGTTTTATTTATTCATGCTGTCATTTTTTCCCCATAGATTCTCACAGTTCTTAACACCAACTTTCCAATAAATCATCCTATATAATTTTTACAACAGTCTTGTGAGTTGGGTGGTATGCTTCCATTTAAGATGAGGAAACTAAGACTCAGTTTTAGTCACATGCCCAAAGGTCACTCAGTATGTGACAAAACCAGAGTTTGAATCCAGGTATTTTCTTTCTAGGGCCAGTGCTCTTTCCATAGAAGCAATGCTTCACTATAACTTCTGTCTGCTGGGTTAGTGGTTTCAGTGTTTGCGTAAGTGTTTCTCTGATTCAGGAAGGTGCTGAGATGGTGTTCAATACAAGTTGAATCAGTCAATCAATTAGTATGTATTGAATACCTGCTGGATGCAAGGATTGTACTTGGTGCTATGGGAAATAGACAACAACAAGAAGAAAGGATCAAACCTATCTCAATGTAGTGAAGGAAGAGAAACAATACATAAAATAAAGCAATGGCTCATTCTGTGAGGAATCAATGAGTCTTAGAAATGAAGACCCAGAGGCAAAGAGTTTGACATATCATCAGGGCCAGGCAGCTCCCTTGCCACCAGGCTGGTCAGGAACTGTTTTACATATGATGGGCTTTTTTGGTTCAGCCTTGAGGTATCTATCAAGTTTCTACTATGGCATTATCTTATTTAACTTCTACAACAGTGCTGTCCCCATTTTATAGTTGGGTAAACTAAATCCCAGAGAAGTAAAATGAGCTACCCTAATATGTACACTTAGCAAGAAGCAGGGCTGGGAATCAAACCTGGGTCTTTCTATGGCATCATTTATTAGAACTATCTCCATGAAGGGTTTATTAACATTTGTACTTTCTCCAAAGTAGGCCTGTGTCATTTTAAGTACTAAGAAACAGGGGTTTAAAGACGACAAGGTTTTATTATGTTTTGAGAGGTTCAAGGGGTTGCATAGGGAAGGAGCAGTGTCCCTTTGAAGGAAATGCTTTTATTATTTATTACTGCTTTTATTATTTTTAACTGAAGCAGCTATGCTGGTGTTAGTTCAAGTAAGTGATAAGGATTTAAACTCATAGAATGTTTAAAAGAATTTTGTACAGCTCTTCAGAGAGGCCCTGGCCCGCCCCCAAGTCCTTCTCCCAGCACTCAGTTGCCTCCTGGTAGAAGGAAATGCAGCAACTGCGGAGGCAGCTGCAAGCTGTGGGCAGCCTGAGACAGCAGTGGGGCTGGTGTGACCTGGGCCAGCGGAGCCGGGGCAGGTTTCCTAGGGACCACTAGTTCCACCCGGGAAGAAAGGCCCTGCCTTCTACCTGGGAAGTCACCAACAAGGCCAGGCAGACAAGCAATTTTAAACCATTTCAGAAAGTTCAGGCAGCTGCTAAGTAACAAGTCCCTGGGGTGGTGCCAGGAGGCAAGGAGCATCCTTCTGGGTTGCTTCACTGCATTTGTAACTTTTATGGGCACCAGCCAGCGGGGCTTTGAAAGGAGGCAGCAAAACAAGGTGGTGAGTTTTCTTACTGCGTGAGAAGCAAATGTCAGCACAGCCCTAAAGAATGAAGCTGACTAGAAGGGAAGCAAAGCACAAACTGTTTGCTTAAGGAGAAGACATCCAAGGGGAAACTTGAAGTACCTGTTTTTGTTTTATGTTGTTTGTTTAAAAAAAAAGAAAAAAGATGACTTCTTTGGCAGTAGGAACTTACTATTTTGAATGAAAATGCCTAACATATTATCAGAGTAACCTGAGTCCAAGGAAATGTTGCCGCTCATAGTATTTCCTGATAATTGATCAAAATTTAACTTTTTGTGGAAGCTGCAGGAATTGTTCCAATGAAAAAGTAAAAATATAGTAATTTCTTTTGAGCTGAAACACATTAGAAAATTGAAATCCTGTAATACCCAGCACAAAGACCTGTATGTAATAAACAAACACTCAACAAATATTTGTTGATAAATCGATCTTATTTTTTCCATCTTGAAGATTTTAGCAGGATCCTGATCTCCTTCTGGATTTTTTCTATATGTTTTGTCTGGTGTTAATTTTATTGAATTGTAATTTCTAGAGAACTGTTAATCAATACTGAAATTCAGTTTCTGTATTTTTACGCAAATAATGCACACCTTGTATGTTTGTTTGTCAACTGCTCCTTCTGTGAAGTATTTTCCTAAGCTCGCTATGCTAATTTTTTTACAGCAACTTGTGAAAAAGAAATTGGCATAGTGGCACTTCCGAAAATACCTCATGGGGGCGGAGGGGGCAGTTGGCAAATAAACACAGAAGGCTCATGTTATTTGTGTAAAAATATGGTAATAGGAATACTCAACCAGAATAGCCCATACCTGCAATATTATAGTTAAGTGGACGTATGAAATATGCATAATTGACAAATAGGAATACTTCAAAATGGGTCCAGCTAAGAACCAGTTTCCCTAAGGGTCACTGTGATAACTAAACTGATGAGAAAGTGGTTCTCGTTGTAAACTATATATGGATCACTACTTTTTTGTTACCGTGGTTTATTAGCCTAGCTATCATAAAAGTTCCTTCAGCCATACCCTGAAGCTATTTTGGCCCAACACATAAACATTGGATGGGAGCTTAGATTTCCTCTGTTTCAATTGTTTTATGGGTGGAGATGTTAAGACCCACAGACTATAAGACCCACAACTAAGAACTAATTCAAGAGAATTAAATTTCAGATCCAGAAGGAATCCTAGTCATTATGAAAACCAGAACCTTCTGTTTATAGCAGTGGACTCCGAGGTGTAGTGAAGGTCAGTGGCTTGCTCAGGCTCACAGCTGTGGCAGATAACGTGGTGATAACCCAGGACTGTGAAAGTTTATTAGTTCAGTGTTGCTCACCAGGCAGCACATAGCATCCTGTTCTCCAGACCATTGACTGACTTGTGTTGCACATGCCTTTGTAGCAGCAGTTGTTTTCCTTCTTCTTAGGAGAGAAAGGGATGAACTAGATGGTTGATCAAGTCCGATTTCAGCACAGTGTACTGAGTCCAGCTGGGAAATCTCAGAGGAGTCTGTAATTTTCCTCACAAGTAAGTGAGTAGTGTCTCCACTTGCAAGCATACACCACAAGTTATATAGAGAAATGGAACCAACTTCAATCAATATACAGATGTTGAGATTATTCCCAGGTTCTAGTTACTTGAGTATTGTTTCAGCTTCCTTACAGCCACGAGGCAAGGGACAGGATTTTCTCTGACATATGCTCCAAAATTTTCTCTTATTGGAGTGTTCTACTTTCTTCCAGTTGGAGTAATTTATATCTCCTCTTGGATATGAGCAGTATCTTCTCATTATGCCTTCTCCATTTTTCCTTAGTGCTTCTGCATTTTCTTGAAGCAGAATCCAAACAAACAGAAAACTTGCTGACATTCAGGAAGTGGTAAATAATACCCCTAGTAAAGCATTTTTCCTCTTGTTTCACAGTTATTTCCATTTCCTTATTCGACATTCACTATCCTACCTACTCACTACCCCCCACCCCCCCATAGGTGAACTCATCCATCAAAAACTGGTTGTTTTTGGGTTTTGCTAATCAGGAATAAAGCTGCTGTAAACATTCACATACAAGTATGGGTGTTGACATTACAATCACCCAAGGAGCTTAAAAATCCCTGATGCCTAGGCTGTGCCCTAGACCACTTAAATCAGAATCTTTGAGAAGACCCAGAATAAATTTTCTTCTTCTTTTTTTTTTAAATAGTCACCTGGGACAGGGATTAAACAATAGTACTAATGCCAGGCTATACTGATGCATAAATGCTGGTGTAATTGGCTGGGGTATGGCCTGGGCAGCCAGGTTTTAAGAGTTCCCCAGGTGATTCTAATGTACAGCCAAGTTTGTGATCCATAGCCCTAGAAGTGGCCTTATTATCTGGTTTACAGAAAATTCTTGAGGCACTGAAAACCTGTGGCAGTAACCAAGTTAACACCTGCAAGGATGCACTGGAAGCAGGTGGAGAAATCTGCAATTCAGATAATATGACCTCATTTTGCAGGCCATAGAGCTTGGTACTAATTACATTTTTCTGATGCAAAAATTCAGTTATACAGCTGCCCTAAGTTTCTTCCTCTCACAAACTATATCATAACTCTGGTTATGGTTCTCAGGGATCTGTAGCTTCGTAAACATGAAGCGGGACACAGATGCTAAAGGATGGCAACTAGGAAGTTGCTGACAAACGCCCACAACCTTCCTCATTGCATCGTCCTTGGTTCTGACTTTGGTAATGAAAGCAGTGGCTTTGCAGCTTACTGCTCCCTCTGTTTTAGGAAATTAATGGTGTTTCTTTGCTTAACTTACAACAATTAATAGTGTTTACATTGGCAGGGGAAAATTAATGCGGTTGCATTGTTATGAAACACAAAGTAAGAATAAGAAATATTTAGGTTAGTAATTAAGAACCTATCTTTTGATGTGTTTGACTTTCCCCTTTTTAGCTGTTGTATACATGGCTGCTTCCCAAGACTTCTTATTGGGTTACAGCTGACAGAAGGAGCCAAAAGTTACGGCCACTTTACCGAGACATGTCAAAGCTACAAACCAGTCAGAATGGAACAGTGAAACAAACTGGTGGTGGGATTTCTTTGTCCTCAGCATTCAGTGTGAGCATACTTTCATAATGTGCTTCTTGAGCATTTAGAATCAGTTCCTTTATACCTAAACCTACTCTTGTGACTCAGCTACTGTGGTCGTCCTGTTTAGTTTCTCTCTAATTGTCCTTTCTGGACTCTACCCTGATCTGTCTCTGGTACTTGATTTTACAAAATCCAAGCTTCATTCATGTTGCTATTGGGCAAACCATTACAAAGCAATAAATATCATGACATAGTTTCTTAACTGCCCAGTATTGTTTGAAAATACACCTCTTGAAACCCCTGCATGATAGGTGAAGTAATTGGAGCCCAGAAAGGGGAATGGATTTCTCCCAGTATCACACAGTGACTAAGAGGTAGAACTGAAAATAGATCCCTGTTCTGAATCTGGGTCCAGAGTTCTTTGTGTTATATAGTATTATTTGTCTTTTAATTTTTTTGGTTCCAAGAAAAGTTTGAAAAAGTAGGTGCCCATATTTTCCAACTGTAGCAGCTGTGGACTCCAAATACGTGAACTTTGAACACATTTGCTTCCAAGTATTCTTTCAGACTTAGCTCTTTTGATGAATACAGTATCCAGTTTCTAACAGCAATTGGATTTTATGGCTTATAGCTTCTATATGTTAATTTGTGGTATGGAATATTTCCTCAGGTTTGTTTAATAGATGAGTTGGGTTTGATCAACATTCTAGTAATGAATGCCTAGTAAAAATATAGGTTTAGAGTATGTAATCTGATGGCTTGTGGAAAAAAAATTTTTTTTCCAGGGAAATGAATTCACCCCAATCAGAGGATAGAATTAGTCAGGCTTGACTTGATAAATTGAATCAGACAGTTATATAGCATCAAATATTCCTGGCATTGACCTTTTTAATGAGAAATGGGTCTATTAGATCTGTCTTACTGTACTGTAAAATATTTTATGACTTTGAGCAGGACTTTCCATCATTTAGATACGTATTAGGATCTGGGGATAGGTTAGGTTGAGACCAAGTAAAATTAGTTTTTGATGACCTGGCCAGGTGCAACATGTCTAATTTGTTAACTTGGTGACCTTCTTTCTTCCCTGAGCCAAAAGTCTCAAAAGACCCAGACACTAATGAATACCTTTTATGAAGAGAAGAATAAGACCAAAGTGTTCCAGCAGAAGTTCTTTGGGAAAATCTCATAAAGTATGCAGTTGCTCATGCTGGGTGAGGACAAAGCATCTGGACCTGTTTGCTTTCATGTCACATTCACAACTCCTATCCTTAAATGCAGCTTTGGGACCTGACAACTGGAGGTTGCCTAGTTAAGTGGGTCTTAAGTTCCATCTTTAAAATCACCCAGCTGTTCTCTTTTCTCAAAAATAAAACCAACCCAGCCGTTAGGTGGGAGTTTCCCACTGTGACCCAGGAAGCGGAGGCCTGGAGACAGGTGTGGATGGGAAAGCAGAGGGAAGGAGGGAGCAGCTGAGGGAAGTAGTGGCTGCATCTCCCAGAATCACCTTTCTCCTGGTCCTCTGGACTACCATGAGGTGGAGGGGCTGCCCATGGAGGGGCTGCTGAGGGTGACTTGGAAAGGGGGCTTCTTTATCACTAGGTGATGCAGAGGGGTAGGAGTGAGGGCCAGGGAGGGATCACTGAATGTTAGAGTTGGAAGAGAGCTTACAGATCGATTCTGATCATTTTAGAGATGATGACAAGATGATGTGTCCATGCTTGACTCATGGTCATATAACTAATTGGAGCTCAGTTTTTCCAACTGCAATCAGTGAGACCTCTTCTTTGTCTATAATTCCTAGGCATGGTTCAGATACATAGGACCTAGACCCTGACCTTAAAGATGTTGTAATATCATTGAAGACACAGTATAATAATATAAACAATATATTATAAATAATATTTGTAAGCATAAAAGTCCTTACCTGCAGTACCACTGAGTATGCTGAATGCATCTGAACAAGTTAACCTGTTTCTTTGGTGCCACTTCTGTAAGATATAAAACATTAACACACACAGACACGTATGTACACACACAGATAACAAACAATGGAATCAAATATGAAACGTTTACTCTTTAGAGGACCTGTGCTCATGACCCTGGGATGGGAGGAGGAGGGACTAGAATGTGCTCTGATCTTCTCCCCAGCCTGGCTGCTCACAGATCAGAGGCAGAACCCTGATGTTCTACTGTGGCATTTACCCTTCCCCTACTTCTAAGCAGGGCTCTTCCCTGGCATCCTGTCTTTACGGTGTTTTATCCTTCGTGTAGCTTCAGTGTATTCCCTTGGAAGACCCTCATGCTGCTTTTACCTAAGACCTTGATAAAGGGCTGTGTGGCATTAGTGTATTTCTCTAGGCTCTCTGAGCTATCTAAGGAGACAATGTGGCTACTCAAATAAAGCAATCAGTGCTGGAAGGTGAGGGCTCAAAAAGAGAAGACTGCTTCCCCTTGTCCTCCTCTTTCCAAGATGACAAGTAATTTAGCAGATACCTACATGGTCTAAGCCAAAGAAATGAGATAAATGACAGGAACTAAGGACTATATCCTTAATGAGGGATATCATTGCTGATGTCAGATGGATCTTGGCTGAAATCAGAGAATACCAGAAAGAAGTTTACCTGTGTTTTATTGACTATACAAAGGCATTAGACTGTATGGATAACATTGTGAAGAATGGGAATTTCAGAACATTTAATTTTGCTCATGAGGAACCTGTACATAGACCAAGAGGCAGTTGTTTGAACAGAACAAGGGGATACTGAATGCTTAAAATCAGGAAAGGTATGCGTCAGGGTTGTATCCTTTCACCATACTTACCCAATCTGTATGTTGAGCAAATAATCTGAGAAGCTGGACTATACGAAGAACGTTGCATCAGGAATGGAGGAAGACTCATTAACAACCTGCGATATGCAGATGACACAACCTTGCTTGCTGAAAGTGAAGAGGACTTGAAGCACTTACTGATGAAGATCAAAGACCACAGCCTTCAGTATGGATTACACCTCTGTGTAAAGAAAGTAAAAAATCATCACAACTACACTAATAAGATAAGTAGAGAAAAGATTGAAGTTGTCAAGGATTTCATTTTACTTGAATCCAATTGCATTGGGCAGATCTGTTTCAAAAGATCTCTTTAAAGATGTCACTTTGGGTACTAGAGTGTACGTGAGCCTAGGTTTTTTCAGTTGCCTCATATGCATGTGAAAGCTGGACAATAAATAAGGAAAACGAAAGAATTGTTGCCTTTGAATAATGGTGTTGGCAAAGAATATTGAATATACCATGGACTGCCAGAAAAATGAATAAATCTGTCTTGGAAGAAGTACAGCTAGAGTGCTCCTTTGAAGCAAGAATGGCGAGACTTCGTCTCATGTACTTTGGACATATTATTAGGAGGGACCAGTCCCTGGAGACAGACATCATGCTTGGTAAAGTAGACGGTCAACAAAAAAGAGGAAGACCCTCAACAAGATGGATTGACACAGTGGCTGAAACAGTGGGCTCAAGCATAACAATGATTGTGAGGATGGTGCAGAACTGGGCATTGTTTCATTCTGTTGTGCGTGGTGTCACTATAGTCAGAACTGACTCGCTGGCATCAACAACAACAACAACAAGGACTCTGTTTTTGAGGACAGTCATGATCTTTGAGGACTCCTGCATACATTCAAGTGAATTCCTCTGTATGTACATAAACACCATGCAGACTGGTCCAGACTTGGGCCAGGAAAGCTGGGTGTTTTTCCTCACTCTGCCACTGCTGTGTGATCTTGGGTGAAATCTTGCATCTCTGAGTCCCAGCTTCCTTATCTTTAAAAGGGAGGCAATTCTTGTTCTGTGTGTGCCCCATAAGACTGTTGTGAGAATGTAATAAAGCATGTGAAGGCCCTAACTATAAAGAACAATGCATATAAAGTATATATTAGCATGGATGTTGGTGAGAGAGGGCCAGACTCACCCTGGGGTTAAAATGCAGGTGTTCCATGGGTGAGTTAATAGAGTACACTTTATTGTAACTTGGTAGCTATTTCCCCCAGGAAAATTTTTAGGTGCAGAAGGAACCAGAAGATAAGGTTGATCAGTGTTCAGAACTACTTTTCTTTCTCTCTCTTCCTCATTCTTTTATTTCCCCTCCTCTACCTGTCGCCCACATTTTTCCTCTCCTCCTCTCTCTGCAGAGGCTGTTGATAACAACATGAGTCATTGTGTGGAGCTGCTCAGCAGCAGGGCTGGCCTGTGAGCCTCAGGTGAGTGTTCACCTGTCTCCCCCGCGCACAAGTTAGGAGAGAGCTCTGCACCACTGAGCAGGGGGCAGAATGTAATTAACCTGCTGCCCTCATGCTCAGGAGTTGAATCTCTTCTCTCTGTCTCTCACATGCTACCCTCCTATGATCCCAGCAGATGAACTGGGGCCATGAGCCAGCTGTGCATTTGGAAGAACAGTTGGCCCAAGTCTGCATTTGCCTGAATGCTGTGACAGTGGATGTGTGCCAGAACCTTCCTTCCTCATGGAGAGCTTGATCTACCTTGTCATGATTTCTCTGGCCGGAACATCGTTTGACTGAAGTTATCAAAAATGCTGAAGTCTAATAAGAGCTGTTTGGGGGACTTGGCCAGTAACCCCTGGCCTCAGGCTATATAGTTACTGATGGCAGGGAACTGCTGGAGTGAAGTTAGAAGAATAGGCTGCCTGGAATTTGAAGAGGGAATACAGAAATGATCCTTTCTTCACAGGGGAGAGGAGCCATGGCTGGTCATGATGTTTTGATGAAGAACAGCTCAACAGTATCTGGGGCCTCCACAGGGACCCTTGCAGGGTTTCTATTTTTAGGTGTAGTCTCAGGAGGAGGAGACCATAGAAGAAGTTCTTTGACTTCTGCTTCTGACAAGCAAGCTCTGGTTGTAGACTTCCGCTCTCCCAGCCCCCCAAACTTAAAGAACTTCCATTTAGGCACAGCTATTCCCTAGGATCACCTAGTCAAACTAAACTAAGACCAAGAAAACTAAAACAGCAGCCAAAATCAATTTTTTGCATTTCAACATAGTTATCAGTATATTGCTTTATTAATTCACACATTTATTCTTTTATTTATCCATTCATCAAATGTTTGAGTGCTAAGATATACTAGGCACATCATAAAGAAATTAATGCTTCCTGTCACTGTGCACACAGGGAGTCCAGTACGGGGGGAATCTCAGACAGTTGACCCTCAAATGAAGATTAACATGCCAACACCTCGGGCAAGGCACTCTGATTTGGGGACAGGGGTCAGTGGTCTGAGCCACATTTTGAATATGCAGGGTATCACACTCAAAAACCAACCAGTTGCTGTTGAGTTGATTCCAACTCATGGCAACCCTGTGTAAGTCAGAGTAGAACGGCGCTCCATAGGGTTTTCAGTGGCAGTGATCTTTCTTCTGAGGCATCTCTGGGTGGATTCTCACTGCTGAGAGCTGTGCCACCCATTGTCTCCTCAAATGGCATAGCTAGAAGACTACTCCTCTAGAAGG
This sequence comes from Trichechus manatus latirostris, assembly GCF_000243295.1. Classification (NCBI taxonomy): domain Eukaryota; kingdom Metazoa; phylum Chordata; class Mammalia; order Sirenia; family Trichechidae; genus Trichechus; species Trichechus manatus. The sequence continues at coordinate 1,912,703 of NW_004443999.1, forward strand.
AAGATCTCTGAATCTACTTTAACCAACAGAGACATCACCTGTAAATAGCTTATCATGGTATAGTGAAAAGTTACAGGGGTGGAAATCCTGGGGCTTTGGCAAGCCACCTGCACTTTTCTGAGCCGTAGTTTAATATCTTTCACTGAAAGGGGTAAGAGTTAAGTGGCTAGGGGGCTGTTTTCAGTGGGAGAACTTTATGAGAGGGAGAGAAGTGTACCATTTGGCCCCAGCTATAGCAAAGCAGAAGGCAAAGGTATGTATCTGGGTTTACACATCAAGCAGAAAGCAGATGGCCATGTGGAGTCTTGTCCAGTGATGCTGTGAGCTGGTTATAAACCTGATTAACAAAGGGCAAACCACTCTGCTCACAAGGATGGCTCCTGTGGCTTTAGTTCCCCAGCCTCAGTGTTAGCCTGGGCAGAACTGCACATGGATCGTCTATCACTCAGGGAAAGTTTGTTCAAGTCATCTACCCAGTGAGGCAGTCTGATCACACACTGAGTTCTAAGGGACCCAGAAATCTGAAGGCAAATCAGATCTGTGCCAAGCTTTAGAACAAGAAGAGATGAGCTAAGATAAGGAAGTCACTGAAGCCTTGGGACAGTGGTCATTAGCCACTTCCTACCATGTAAGAGCTTTTCTGTTCTCTTCCTGTTGCCCATGCCCTAGCCCTGGGAGCAGCATCCCTGTGCCCTGCATTGCCCAATGGGGCATCTGTGAGGATGAACTTCCCAGGCCCTGCTGTGCACAGTCTGAAAGTGGGTGATGCCCTGATGGTGTCCACCTTCCCATACAGCCTCAAAGCTTGGGCTGTTACAAGTGCCTCTGGAAGCAGGATGTTGGCTAGACTGAGAGTCTCATTACCATATATGTCTTTACCTAGCATTTTACACAGTGAAGTCAGGTTCCAGTGAGCGTTAGGGCAGCTTTGCACTCACCAGGTGTGGGAGAAAGGAGAAGCACTTCTCTTTTGCATTGGGGAGCTGGTTATAAGTATATGCATGAGCTTCACATGTCTGAGCTTACTGAGTAAAGAACTCTTCATGCTGCCAGGCCCAGGGCAATCCCCCAGTTGGCTGAGTCCTGGGGATAGAGGGCTCTTCTGGCTACAGACATCCCATCTGGCCTCTGGAGCAATTTCAACAGCATTGCCTATAAGTTATGCTTAATAGGATACGGCAAGAAAAGCTTTCTGCTAGACAGAGCCCTGGCTGCAGTCAGGCGCCACGCACAAGGGCCTTGCCTCTCAGTACCTACAGCTCTGCAGAACTGTTACTCTGAGAAGTAACAGCAGGACCCAGACAACTGCTCAGTGTGATCCCAGGCGTGGTGCCTAGGAGCAGAAGAACATTTTAAAGACCTATGAACAAGCTATGTGACTGTGTGATATTCTGCTACAAAACTCGAATAGCAGCCAACTGAAGCTCATTCCACAACAAGGAGAAATGAAGTGTTCTTTGTGAGCAAAGTGGTAAGGCATTGGTTAGAGTCTTCATCACTAGATGCCATGTCCATGTTGGACTTTGCTATCCACTCTCATAGGTGATCATCATTTCAATGCAAGAAACATTTATTTAGGACAAGCTATGTCCTAAGACTTGCACTGGAGAGGAACAGGCCATGCTCCCTGACAAGAAGTCTATAATCTATGACCTCCCTGATTCTACCTGTTGTTGGGTGCCGTCAAGTCAATTTCAACTCATAGCGACCCCATGTGACAGAGTAGAACTGCCCCGTAGAGTTTTCTTGGCTATAATCTTTACAGAAACATATCGCCAGATTGTTCTCCCATGGAGCTGCTGGGTGAGTTTGAACCACCAGACTTTTGGTTAGCAGCCAAGTGCTTAACTGTTGCATTGTCAGGATTCCTTTGATACCTCCTGCAGGGCTTGAAAGGACACATTCTGAGAGCAATCTCTGCCCTAGAAAGATGTTCATGACAATTTCCTAACTGGGAAATCTAAGGTAGTATTGGTGCTGGTATAGGCTGTTTCTTTTTTTTTGCCAACTCTTTCTGCCCAAGCAATTTCTGTGATCTTTTTATTTTTGCCCAACTGGATTTTTAACCTTAGAGTTTGCCTTGACTCTCAGTATTTATATCCTGATTCATGCTGGTTACCTTGTTTTCATTGTTGTTCTTAGAAGTTTACTGAGATTATTATTTCAAATAATAAATGTAAAATGTATTTCTAATAGGGATACCCACGTAAACCCACTGCCATATAGTCAATTCTGACTCACAGCGACCCTATAGGACAGAGTAGAACTGCCCCTTAGGTTTTCCAATGCTGTAAATCTTTATGGAAGAGACTGCCATGTCTTTCTCCTGAGGAGTGGCTAATGGGTTCAGTCTGCCGAACTTTCAGTTAGCAGCCAAGTAGTAAACCACTCAGCCACCAGGGTTAATAGACAGGGATAGAGAGTAATATAATGGACATATATGCTATCAAATATTGTTTACCATATCTGCTTCAGTTATTTTTGTAAGAGGTTAAACATTACATATAGAGTTGAAGCTGTCTGTGTCCACCTTAATTTTGAACTACTGCTTGTTACAAGCCATTTAGAGGAATAGCAGAGTGGCCTCTTGCTTCTGGACAGAGAGGCAAGATGGCTTATTTAGCTAATCTGGAGGCTCTTGATTCTGTTCTCAGGAATTCCTCCCTTGTTCATTGCCCTTTAATGGCCATGATTTGAGAGGAACAAAGGGAGGATTCCACTTCTTTAAGAAAAAAAGAGTACATACATAATAATGACATGTTTCATTTTAAATAAGATGACTATAGAGGGAAAATTAGTTGGTATGTCAGTGCCCAACCTCTTTTAACAAAATTTAGCTGACATTTATTGAGCACTTACTATGTGCTTGTCACAGTTCTAAGAGTTGAACATACTATCTCCCATTTCATCTTCAAAAAAATCCATTATTAGCCAGTTCTATAGGTAAAAAAACTAGGGAACAGAGATGTTGAGTTATTTGCCAAGCTCCTATATTTAGGCAGTGGTGAGTCTGGGATTCAATCCAGGAAACCTTCCAACGGCGGAGGCTCTACCATTAGCCACAACTCTGTGCGTCTCTGAGTGTGTGTAGTTTTCTACACAATAATGTTGATGGACTCAGTGAAGGTCACCTGCCTATATTGCTCTCCCTTCTGCAAGTACCATGATGTCTCAAATCCCACCATGTAAGATTTATTCTTTTGGGTTTACAAGTGCTCTGTCCAGATTCCTCTTTTAACAGTCAAATACTCCTAGGGAAGACATTTTGTTGACGTGCTTTGGAGTGGTTTATTCTGGGACTTCGGAAACCCAGGAGTCCTGGTGGCAAAGTGGTTAAGAGCTCGGATGCTAACCAAAAGGTCGGCAGTTCAAATCCACCAACCACTCCTTAGAAACCCTACGGACATTTCAACTCTGTCCTATAGGGTCACTATGAGTTGGAATTAACTCCATGGCAACAGGTTTGGTTTTTGTTTTTGTTTTTTTTTTTTTGGTATGGAAACCTGGGAGTCCTGGATATATAGGAAGATAGAAATGCTGGAGGTTAAGATGAGATATAGAAAAGATAGATGATAGGAAAGAAACTGAGCACAAATTTCAATTGATTTGCAGTTTGGATAAAGGTTTTACTGAGCTTATTTTTCTGAGAAGCTTTCACAGTGGGGGAGAGAAGAAGTAAGAAGTAGTCAGACACTCCATGAAAAACTCCACCTACCGGTGTGATAGCATGAGCTCTAAATTGCACTGGGGCCTGCATAATTTTTTGAAACTGTGTTATGAAGTACAGAGTGTAAATCTCACAACAGTAAAAATAATTTCTAATTGTATAAAAAGCAAACTGCCTCCAGCAAAGTATTTCACGGTCATCAAGTCCAATGCCCCCTCACTTTATGGAACATGTAAATTGTCTCTCAGTTACTTGTAAACCCAAAAATGTCAATTTTGCTGAAGCCATCTGGCCCTCTCCACGAATATTTTTGTGGGGCATTTTAGGAGAAGAGCGACTGAATGACTAAGAAAGGATAATACTGAACATGAGATGAAAACCATTTCCCACAGAGATCCCAGTGACCGCAGGCCAGCCTTTCATGTCTCATTGCCTCAGTCTCTCCCTGAGCCAATTTACCTCACAGGGAGCCTGTGAGGATTGCATCCACACGTTTGGACAAAAGCAGGCAGTCTCCATGCCAAAAGCATGTAGTGATCTCTGTGTGTAATTTTGTGCCTCTAAGTGTGTTTGTATGAGGTGGTGGGAGGTGTTACCTTCTTTCTAAACAAGCAGGGCTTCATAAATCTCTAAGAAGCAGGCTAATCCCAATGTCCTCACCTCCACATTATATAAGAAGAGTCACCAAAGCTAGGATTTAAAAAGAATGTGTTAGACTGGAAAGAGGACCGCACTCAGTTCACAAGTGTTTAAACTTCCCTAGTCTAAAATGGCGGAAATGATGCAGGTAATCCATGGAGAGTTAAATGATTTACCCAAGATCACTGACTTAGGACATGAGGGAACTTAGATTAGAATGGAAAGATTTATATTACAATGCTTTTTCATCCAGCATCAAGACCAGTGTTCTACCTTCAAAATAAACCCAGAATTCAAGCAGTTCCTATCACTGACACCACTGCTGCCCTTTACAAGCCACCATTCTTCTTGCCTGCAGTTTGCAAAAGCCTCGTGACAGTTCTCACTTTTTCTCTCCATGCCAATCCTCTAAACTGCAGTGTATGTGGCAGTCAGAGTGATCCCTTTACACTATCTGTTAGGTCATGCCTTTCTATGCTCAGAACCCTCCAATGGTTTTTTATCTCACCCAGAATAAAAGCTGAGGTCCACTATGTGGCCTGAAATGCTCTGGACAGTCTTGACCGCATCTCCTACCTGTCTCTGCCTTTTCACTCCAATCCAGCCACACTCACCTCCTGACCTATGAACATGCTAAGAATGCTGTCATCTCAGGACCTCTGCAGTTAATGTTTCCTCTGTCTAAAATACTCCATCTCTAAAATGTAGACCAAAATTGTAACTCACAGAAGAAGACCAGACTTACTGGCCTGACAGAGACTGGAGAAACCCCAAGAATATGGCCTCTGGATACCCTTTTAGCTCAGTAGTGAAGTCACTCCTGTTAGCCAAAGATTAGACAGGCCCATAAAACAAAACGAGACTAAATGGGCACACCAGACCAGGAGCAAGGACTAGAAGGCAGGAGGGGACAGGAAAGCTGGTAATAGGGAACCCAAGGTTGAGAAGGGAGAGTGTTGACATGTCGTGGGTTTGTTAACCAATGTCATAAAACAATGTTTGTACTGTTTAATGAGAAGGTAGTTTGTTCTGTAAACCTTCATATAAAGTACAATAAAAATAAAATACATGTCTTGCTCCATCATTTCCTAAAGCTCTCAGGTCTTCCCTCACCATCCTTCTCCACCGTTAGTCCTCATGCCCCTTATACTGCCTCACTTATATCTATAGTATTTATCCCCTTAGAAAATAATATGTATTTATTTTTTCATTGTCTTTCTCCACAAGAATGTAAGCTTCATGAGGTAGGGTTTAGGACTGGTATTTTCACCTCTATGTGCTCGGTGCCTAGAAAAGTGCCCTTTATGTACTGAGAATTTGTAACCACTAGCTGATTGAATGACCTCACTTATATCTAATGAGAAATAATAATAATGCCTCTGCTATGTTTTCCCTAGGGTTTTGTGGGGGTCGTATGAGATCCTAGAAATGAAAGTGCTCTGTAAGTTACAAAGTGCCATACACAAATGTGAGATGTGTTATTCTCTTTAGCCTATGGTCCAAGGTGATTCTAGATCTGAACTTGGCCTTGAATTCAAGAGAGTAGGGTGGCATTCCCCGTTTAACTTTGGGATATACTTTGTAGTACTGAGCTAATCCTACAATATTAGGATCTGTGAGTTTAAAAGTTACGTAGTCGAATAAGTCATCTGATTTTTAAATTAGTTGAACCACATTCCTGATAACTAGTGTCTGATTAAATGCTCTAATTGGTTGGGAGCTCACTGAGCTCTTCTTCAAGGCAACCCCTTCTAGTGATGGACATTTTAGTTGTTAGAAAATTCTTACCTATGGTAAGCTGATACCTGCTTTCCAGTGACATCCACACATTGTTATTCACTCCTCTGGAATCCATGTCAAAATCTTCTAATCTATCCCTCCAAGGGTTAACTCTTAGCAATCTCCATTGGTTCAGTTTGGTTTCGGACATACATCTGTCCCCCACCCAGGGCACTAGAAATCTGGAGACTTCTGCTATCTGAAGACACTGGGTCATTCTGACATGAATGGCAATGATCATTTAAGCTACAGTTCAGAAAAAAGGTGTGCCAGCCGCTTCCCACCAGGGTTCCCATTAACTTGTCATTTCCTTGTGCTACTTTACTGCTTCCATGACAGGGACGTACAAGCCATCAAATATTTCCTCCAGGTCCCCATTTATAGTCACTGTCTCTCCTCAAGTTCTCCCAGTTGTAACCACTTACTCACTTTTGTACTTCTTCGTCCTTATTTTTCTGCCACCACCCTCTCGTTAACCCGCAGGAGGAGAAATTATTCTTCCTCTCTTGCCAAAGTGACCTGATCCCCCAGTGACTTTATTGATCAATCACTAACGGGCCATTTGACCTTAGACAAGTCATGTCTTCTTTCTGTGACAAGTTATTCTCTCATGTTTGTTTTTTCTCAGCTCTAACATTTTAAGATTATGAATGAACCCTAGTTCTTAAAATTGGAATTAAATGAACAACATGATGAGTGTAATTAATGTCACTGAATATACATGTAACACATGTTAAAATGGCAAATGTATTATGTATATATTTACTGCCATAAAAATAATAAAAAAAAAACTACCTTGTTTCTAAGTTGATTAAGGCTTCAACTGAACAAATATCTGTCAAGCACCTCTCAGGGGCCATATATTGTTCTAGACACCAATGAGGTTCAGAGCAGTTCTGGACCTTCTTTCAAGCCAATTATAGTCTTAGAGAGATAGACAGTATATGTGTAAAATAGGGAACTCATTAAGTTTTAGAATTAAGTTCTACTTGGATGAATCAAATAAGGAAAAGTGGTGGACAACTGTTGATTATCTGTATTGGAAATTGGAATTTTCTATTGTTTCTTTATGGCTAGGATTACTATTACAGAGCACAGAATTTGGAATGGGAAGTCCTGTGTCTGAAGCTTAGCTTCTTTCTTACTAGCTAGGTAAAAAATGGGCAAGTTATTTAACCTCTCTGTTCCTCAGTTTCTTTATTTGAAAATATGTGTGATAATAAATCTACTGTGTATGTTTGGTGTGAAGATAAATGAGGTAATGCATACAGAGTCCTGAGCAAGGGCCTGGCACTGAATAAGTGTTCAGTAAATGGTAGCTCTTACTACCATCATTAGTGCCTTTAATTCCTTCGTATCTTACAGAGTTTGTCTTGTATTTCGTTTGATATTTGTTTCTTTCCTTTATGAGTGTTTCAAGTGTTTAATACAGTGCTTACTATCTGAGTATCCTGGAGTTCTAAGAACATTTTAGGATACGTGAAAAGACAGCACCTGATGTGTGATTTTGGAGGACTGGTGGTAAAGTTGATGGCGTCGTGAACCTGGAGATGGAGGTGTAAATTTGTGGATAGGTTAGGGTGGTATAAATGATGTAAGTAGAAAAAAAAAAGTCAAGTGCCATTAAAGGATATAGTGTCACTCGTTTTTAATGCCCTTCAATTAAACAACACATTAGCAACTTCCTTTATATTTAAGGCAGAGGAATTAAGTTTGCTAAGTAAGGACATGACTCGTTCATGAGGGGTCAAGGAGTTTTCTCTCTTTATGATGAAGACATAGAAGAGTAGAAAGAATAGAATGACCGTGCCTTAATTCTAAAAACATGTTATTCATGGCTTTGGGTATGGTATCATAGTACTCACCCTGAAGAAGAGCAATGGTAACCACAGAGTTGAAATTTAAACACACCTAATATTCTTCTGGAGTCCCTGGGTTATACTAATGGTTAAGCTACTAACTGAAAGGTTGAGCACTTGGCTACTAACTGAAAGGTTGGTGGTTCGAATCTATCCAGAAACACCTCTGAAAAAAGGCTTGACAGTGTCCTTCCAGAAGATCACAGTCTTTGAAAACCCAATGGAGCACAGTTCTACTCTGAAACACAGGGGTCACCGTGAGTCAGAATTTGATGACAACTGGTTTAATGTTCTTCAGGGTGATGGTAATAGGTCCCTAGGTGGCACAAATGGTTTGCTCTTGGCTACTAACCTGAAGGTTGGTGCTTCAAACCCGCCCAGAAGTGATGTGGAAGAAAAGGCTGGCAATCCGTTTCTGTAAAGATGACAGCCAAGAATACCCTGTTTAGCAGTTCTGCTCTGTAACACATGAGATCTCTGTGAGCCAGAATTGACTTGACAGCATTTGGTTTGGTTTTTGTTTGTTTATTTAACTGATGGCAAGAACATCAAAAATGACATATTCTGTTTACTGGTCATTGGTCCTGTGTTCTTGAAGATTGTATTGCCTTCACCCAGCTCACAGCTTCTCTCTCTTTTGGTGGAGGGGGCAAATGTCTCTTTTCTTTAATTATCCACAGTTGCTGTAGGTGGGTGAATTGACAACAGTGCAGAGACTTCTTTCAATAAGAACCCCACAGTTCCACACATGTGCAGTGTGTGTGTGTGTGTGTGTGAGGGGGGACCTACCTCCTCCATGTATCTTTAAGTAAGAGATAAGTACCCATGGCTCCTTTTCATTTAACGTTTTGGGCAGGGAAAATGCCTGGTAAGAGGAAAGAGAAAGTGGCTAGACTCCTTTTTGCTTTCCTTGCTTCAGGATATGATGGCACAGGTATTACAACTTTTCAGCTTCTGTGATCCAAGATTCAACTGGCAAAACTCTTTAAGGATGTTAATCTTTGTCCAGTGGCTTCTGGCCCAAGACAAAACCAAAGGATCCATCATAGGGAAGCTTAGTTATGTAATTAGATGGTTGCCAGATAGGAGTAGTTGGGTCTAGTTGGAATTAAGAGGAAAGACAGAACATTACAATTGAGTTCAAAGTCCTGGATTTAACTCCTAGCTTTATCTCGACTGTGTGGCTTTAGGCAATAAACTTACATTTTATAACACTGATGTCCAAATTTTAGATGGGCATATAACATCCCAAAAGTTCATGGAGATGACCAACCTTACAAATTATAAAGAATTATAAAAGTTAGACTAATGATAATTACTAGTACTGCAGGCAAGATTTAGCTTTCAGCACCAAGGAAAGCTCCCAGTGAGTTAATTATGGTAAGACCAAGGATTTCTTTTATCTTGGGCAGTGCAGTTTTATCTTAATGGAATCTGCTTTCTGAGTCAATTGATTTACTCATTTATTCACCAAATACTTCCTAAGTGCCTACTAACTGCCAGGCATGATGGTAAACCCTAGGGATATAATGGTGAGCAGGGTATATACTGTCTTGTCCTTAGGAAGCTCTAGACCTCAAATGACCGGCACTTTCAAACTAGTCCGTCATCTTTATGGTCAGGTATCAGTTTCTTGAAACTAGAGATATTTCAGTACTTACTGACTATTCATTAGAGGTCTTGTGGAGGTATTTCTATATCTTTTAGCCACTTTTCAAGATAATCATTGAAGTCTCTTATAAAATCAAGTGGCATGATGAGGAAGAGAGAAGGAATAAAACACAGTCAGAGGTTACTGTACAGTATCACTTTCACCATACTCTATTGGGCCAAGAAGTTCACATGTCTTTTCAGAGCCAAAACGAGGGGACATAGACCCTACATCTTGATGTTATGATATTGAGTGGAAAGATCACGTTGTAGATGAGCATGTAGGATGGGATGTAATGTGGCTATATTTTGAAAATACCTTCTGTTTAAGTTCATTATATCTTTCTGTAATATGTTCTGTTATAGTCCATTTTACAAATTATAAAACTGAAGCTGAAGCTATTTAAATATTTAACTTTTGTATATGGAACTTGACAAGGGAGAAGAAATTGCTGTATTGATGACAAATTTTCTCTTGTTCACAAGATTCTGTTTTCTTTACTAATGCTAATTATATGGGACCTCAAAGACTCAGCAAATGTTTGCTGAGTGAATGAATATGAGATGATGTGCCTGGATTTTCCCCAGGTGTTGTAGACAGAGAGATTTAAAATACAGCTTTGATACTTAATAACAACAACAACTCGTCAGTGATATGGTTTGATTCTGTATGCTAAACTTATATGAGAGATAGGCTCAGGATCGGTGGAGTGCTCTGTCTGACTTGTTGCAGCTTAGGAAAGGCAATTATTAAATATTCAGGAATTTTATGAGCTGGAGGTTAAATTGCTGGTAAATTGATATCAGTCATAATGATAGCATATACATCACACAAGTTAGCAAATACTAAAAATACAAACTTTTTTGAGTGCCAGTTTACTAATATACCACTGGACCATGGTGGTAAGATTCTTTGCATGACTGGGTGACATTACTACCACAACTGTATAGAAGGAATCTATATAAATGATCAAGTGCAGTTGTGATACAGGAAAATTACAAATGGAGCAGCTATGAATTGTCCTTTCAGATATTTGAAGACTTTGTTACCTATTTTTGATTAATGATATGCTTGAGTCTTCATATACAAGTTAGTTGCAGTAGTGATTAAGTTAGAAAAATATACAGTGAAGTAATAGTTATACCCTGAAAGTCTTAGGAAAGATTGAGTGTCCGAGGGGAACAGAAGGATGGCAACTCAAGATAATGTTGATATTTTGTGAATCCATCCATCCAGACAACCTGAAGGAAGATGAAATGTCTCAGTATTCTATCTGGGTTAATCAAATGTGCACGTCTCAAGCTTGGTGTAGAGTCAGCATTCTTGGGGGCAGGCCAATACCAAGTGAAAATGAGCAATATTTTGTTCAGGGTCTCAGGATCCATCAGAATGTCTTCTAGATACACAATTATATAGTGGTCTAAAAGGTCAAAGAATTCATGAAATGCTGAAATACTCATTGAAACTGAACGCATTGTGGTATAAATAAAGGGACTATAATATATACAAATTTCAGGCTTTCAATCCTCTCTCTTTTCTGAACCAGATTACATATTTTGAAGAAGTCTAGTTAGATGTAAATTGTAGTTATTTTTCTAATAAGTTTGGTATTAGGCTGCTGAATAGACTGAATATCCAAGAGTTGCTGTAAACAGTGGACCCCTACACCTTTCTAAGGACAAAATTTAGATCTCCATGAAGAGGTATTACTGAGTCCACATGTAACATTTTTGTGTACTAAGTCTCAAAATGCCTTGGACTTGAATTGTGGCAGTGAATGCATGTACTTATTTACGATATACATTTTGTGGTATAAGGTCAATGGTGTGCAGTTTGTTGGCCGTGAGTGGTCGATTCTTAGTCTAAATGGAACAGGGTAGAATAAACCGCTCAAGGAGAATTCCCAGTTATCTTAAGTTTTTTGGAGGCCTGCAGAAAATGCAAACATTTGGTTTGGGTTAATAAAGGGTTAATCTAACCACAGCAAAGATGTAGGACAGAGTGCTCTAACCAGTTCAGTGGACTATGGTCGTGCATACTAAAACTAAGTAACAGTTTATCCCAGGAAGCAAGTTAAAGATCTATCCAATATCAACCATATAACAAATAAAAAAACAACCATCCTATGACAGACTGGGGACCCCTGAGCTAAGGGACAAAATTGTTGGAAAAGAAAAACAAGAAAAGTCACCCAATCATGAACTTAGTTCTTTGTCTTTACTTTAACCAGTCATAGTCTGTAAGTAATTTCCTCATAGATAAATGTGTTCCAGTGATTGTAAAGGGCATGTTGAAAGACCCTTACTCGTAATGAATCAGCCCCTGTCAAAATTGTGTAAAAAGCACTTATAGATTGCACTTCTTTGAACTTTGATCTGTTTATAGCCTGAATGCTTGCAGCCAATTTCCTGTTTTTGTTTTTCGATATGTCACAATAAAATTCTCTTTGTTGTGAAAGGCTTTGGTGAAAGTTGTTTCACAACAGGCTACTTCAGGACTTTTTCAGTTCTCTCTGCCCTAGGATGGATCCTTCTGGAACTTAAGTAGTCATGTGTATTAGTGCTATTTATAATCCTGAAGAAAGAGGTTTTAATCTTTTCTTCCTGGGAGACCCCTCTCTGTGTCACCAATGGATAACTTGGGGCTTACATCAGCTTAGTGGATACTAGTTTTTCCAGTACTAAGGGGTCCTACTTGTCAGTATCTACTTCACCATGACCAAGTCCCTTCCTGGAGCCAAGCAAAAGACCCAAGCAGTGGGTGCTTTGAGAGCCCTTGGGAAGTTTCCAAATTCCCAGTGATTAAGCTACTTCTCATAGTCCTCTCATCTCTTAGGATATTCTTGTCATGTTTATTCTACTTAAAAGAGAGGTGTGTGAATTCAGTGATGTTAACCTTATCCATCATTTGTGTCAAGGCCTTTCTTGGTTATATACCACAAATCAAAGGTACTCTAGGATCTGACATCCAACTTAGTGCAGCTTCAACTCTACTGCTGAAGCCACATTTCTACTTAGAGCTTTTTAAGGCAGGTGAGTTAATTTTGTCTGGAACTAAATCTGCTGCTCTATACTCATCTCTCAGTGTATAGTCTCAAACTCTATCTCAAAGATAATCTTGATTCCTAGAACTGTCCTAAAAAAGTTATGGTATTTCACTATTTTTTGCATTTAGCAAATATGAACTTCTTAATTTGAGTTTCTGAAGGGATGATACCTTCATGGCTGGCCCGAAATATTTAACACACTGGTTGATTTCAAGCCCCAGCACCATGTCTAACATTGATGACTGGATGCAAGTTCAGAAATCCCTTGGTGTAAACAGTGTTTTTTGGGAAAACAAGACCTTGGGTATTCTCTGTCTATTGTGAAGTGAGAATCTACTCTCTTAGTTGTCAGGGTGATTCTGTTGTAATTTGCCATACTTCCCAAAATTTTAAACACAAGTGAGAGAAGTTTTTTGGTTGCATTTCTACTACAAAAATAAATAGTACTTTCTTTCGACTGCTACAAACCAGTATATTAGTCTCCTAAGATAATGCATAAATAAAATCAGACCATGGTTACTGTCTTAGGCTGGGTTCTCTAGAGAAGCAAAACCAGTAAAGCGTATAAATGTATATATAGAGAGAGATTTATATCAAGGAAATGGCTCATGTGGTTGCAGAGGCTGGAATGTCCCAAGCCTGTGGGACAGGACAGAGGCTTCTCCTGATTCACATAGCTGCAGGGGCTGGCGAACTAAAGGTCAGGGAGCAGGGCTCTTGCTCACAGGCTGCGAAGATCGATAAATCCCAAGACTGATCGGCAGGCAGGCAAGACAGTGGGTAAGCTGCTAGCTCAAGTCCCAAGAACTGGAGCTCAGTTGAACAGGAGCCAGAGTGAGCAAAAAGCCCCTGAACTTGCCAGAATGTCTGCTTATATTTGATGCAGGCCACACACCCAAGGAAACTCCCTTTCAACTGATTGGCTACTCACAGCAGATCCCATCATGGAGGTGATCACATATCAAATCTCAACAGGGAAGTCATCACAACATTATGTGACTGCCAAAACACTGAGAATCATGGCCCAGCCAAGTTGACACACAGTCTTAACCATCATAGTTACTAAACAATGGAAACCTAAGTTAGTACCTTCTTATGCCAAAAACAGAAATATTGAGCATTCTATGGGTTATTATAATAGAGTTCCAGGGTAATTTTGATCCCTATAAGGGTAGATGAAGGAGCCCTGGTGGCACAGTGTTTAAAGTGCTCAGTTGCTAACTGAGAGGTTGGTGGTTCAAACCTACTAGCGGCTCTGTGGGAAACGGATGTGGCAGTCTGCTTCTGTAAAGATTTCAGCCTTGGAAACCCTATGGGGCAGTTCTTCTCTGTCCTGTAGGGTTGTATGGGTAGGAATTGACTGGACGGTAATGGGTAATTGGTATTAGGGTATATAAGTTTCTAGGCTTTGGTAATCTCATTGGTCTGTGTTACAAAAAACTGCCAGCATTTAGACAGTTGTGGTGATATAAGAATTAACTGTTGTTAGGTGCCGTAAAGTTGGTTCCAACTCATAGCAACCCTATGCACAACAGAACAAAACACTGTCTGGTTCTGCACCATCCTCACAATTGTTGCTATGCTTGAGCCCATTGCTTCAGCCACTGTGTCAGTCCATCTCATTGAGGGTCTTCCTCTTGTTCACTGACCCTCTACTTTACCAAGCATGATGTCCTTCTGCAGAGATTGATCCCTCCTAATAATGTCAAAAGTATGTGAGATATAGTCTCGCCATCCTTGTTTCTAAGGAGCATTCTGGTTGTACTTTTTCCAAGATAGATTTGTTCATTCTTTTGGCAGTCCATGGTATATTCAGTATTCTTTGACAACACCACAATTCAAAGGCATCAGTTCTTCTTCGGTCTTCCTTATACATTGTCCAGCTTTCCCACGCATATGAGGCAATTGAAAACACCAAGGCTTGGGTCAGGAGTACCTTAGTCCTGAAGGTGACGTCTTTGCTTTTTAACACTTTAAAGAGATCTCTTGCAGCTGATTTGCCCAGTGCAGTGCGTCTTTTGATTTCTTGACTGCTGCTTCCATGGGTGTTGATTATGGATCCAAGTAAAATGAAATCCTTGACAACCTCATCTTTTCTCTGTTTATCACGATGTTACTTATTGGTCCAGTTGTGAGGATTTTTGTTTTCTTTATGTTGAGGTATATTCCATACCGAAGGCTGTGGCCTTTGATCTTCACCAGTAAGTGCTTCAAGTCCTCTTCATTTTCAGTAAGGTTGTGTCATCTGTGTAACGCAGGTTGTTAATAAGTTTTCCTCCAATCCTGATGCTCTGTTCTTCTTCATATTCTCGGATTATTTGCTCAGCATACAGATTGAAAGGTGAAAGGATACAACCCTTATGCACACCTTTCCTGACTTTGAATCATGCAGTATCCCCTTGCTCTGTTCAAATGACTGCCTCTTGATTCATGTTCAGCTTCCTCATGAGCACAATTAAGTGTTCCAGAATTCCCATTCTCCTCAGTGTTATCCATAATTTGTTATGATCCACACAGTTGGATGCCTTAGCATAGTCAATAAAACACAGGTAAATATCTTTCTGGTATTCTCTGCTTTTAGCCAGGATCCATCTGACATCAGCAGTGATATCCCTGGTTCCATGTCCTCTTCTAAATCTGGCTGAATTTCTGGCAGTTACCTGTCGATACAGTGCTGCAGCCGCGTTTTGCTTGCATGTGATATTAATAATACTGTTCGATAATTCCCGCATTCGGTTAGATCACGTTTCTTCAGAATAGGCATAAATGTGGATCTCTTTCAGTTGGTTGGCCAGGTAGCTGTCTTCCAAATTGCTTGGCATAGACTAGTGAGCACTTCCAGCTCTGCATCCGTTTGTTGAAACATCTCGATTGGTATTCCGTCAATTCCTGGAGCCTTGTTTTTCACCAGTGCTTTCAGTGAAGCTTGGACTTCTTCCTTTAGTACCATCGGTTCCCGATCACATGCTACCTCCTGAAATGGTTGAACATCGACCAATTCTTTTTGATATAGTGACTCTGTGTATTCCTTCCATCTTCTTTTGATGCTTCCTCCATCATTTAATATCTCCCCCATAGAGTCCTTCAGTATTGCAGCTCTAGGCTTGAATTTTTTCTTCAGTTCCTTCAGCTTGAGAAATGCTGAGCTTGTTCTTCCCTTTTGGTTTTCTATCTCCAGGTCTTTGCACATGTCATCGTAATACTTTGTCTTCACGAGCCACCGTTTGAAATCTTCTGTTCAGCTCTTCTACTTCATCATTTCTTCCTTTTGTTTTAGCTATTCAACGTTCAAGAGCAAGTTTCAGAGTCTCTTCTGACATCTGTTTAGGTCTTTTCTTTCTCTCCTGTCTTTTTAATGACCTCTTGCTTTCTTCATGTATGATGTCCTTGATGTCATTCCACAAGTATCTGGTCTTCAGTCATTAGTGTTCAACGCATCAAATCTGTTCTTGAGATGGTCTCTAAATTCAGGTGGGATATACTCAAGGTCATACTTTGGCACTCATGGACTTGTTCTAATTTTCTTCAGTTTCAACTTGAACTTGCATATGAGTAATTGATGGCCTGATCTGCAGTCGGCCCGGGCCTTGTTCTAACTGATGATGTTGAGCTTTTCCATCGTCTCTTTCTACAGATGTAGTCAATTTGATAGAAGCTGACAAAGTGAGATGCTGGCAGCAGATGGTGTTGTCAAATAGAGGTATAATTGCTTTAAAAAAAAGTCCTTCAAAATAGTTTTTCAAGCTTTAGGTAACTTAGATAACATTTAGCAGGCTCTGGAAATCACTTAAATGGGTACAGAAATAAAAGAATTACAGAGGAAAGTGTCACCATCTGAATTTGTCTTGAGTATTATTGAGTCAAGACTTCTGAGGCTCTCGTCAATATTTAGCAATTATTTACAGCCCATTGACTAGAATGCGTCATTTTTGCATTAAGTTTAGCTCATTTTGTGGGAAAGGTCCTTTGTGGCAGTCTAGAGAATGTAGTGGGCTTAGTGCTGTAAAATATGAAGTCTGTGGGAGAAGAAAAAAATGTGAATTGTCTTAAATTCAAATATAGACAAACTCACTGGAGTTTTTAGAGAAAGGTAATTAATGCAATTGGAAACTACAGGAAAACTTTTTGTTTCCATTTTACAGTTTGTCACTGTTACTGAATGTGACACAGCAAGAATTAAATGTAAAGTGCTTTCGTAACATTTAGAAGAATTGCATATATCAATGGGAAGTCTAAGTTTTTTGGAAGGAGACATAGCACTGTGAAAGACCTGAGAGGTATGCTAAAAAAAAATTTTAGAGCTAGAACAAAATTGCAGTTACTGAATGTAACTTCTCATTTTACAGGTAAGAAAGCAGGAAGCCCAAAGAAGAAACAGAACTAAACTCTTACCTGCCCCCAAGGATAGAAACCCTTTACAGTTTATTCAAAGTCTTGTCGCAGCTGCAACGGTGATCGGGACGGTGAAGACAGTAACCAACTGCACAACTCTTACAGAGAAGTGGGGCCAGGAGGGTCACTCTGAGGAGTCGACCCCCACTTCAGTCCCAGGAGTTTATTTTATAGTCAATACAGCAATCAATAAGGCAATTAACAAAACAATGGGCTTTGAGTATGGGCAAGGGAGAAGGAATTCAGGTAAACAAGTCAATCAGTAAAGGGACAATAGGTTTGGGAAAACACATCCAGACAAGTCTCGACATGTTGGAGACAAGTCTCAACATGCTGTGCAGCATAGAGGCCTGTGGGGGCTGCAGTTGTCCATAGTGCAGCCATGTTTAAATGGCATATATCCCCACAAAGTCTAAAATTGTTTCATGGTCCAATATATCTATATAGAGAGGTAGAGATAGATCAGTTATCTTCCTACAACCAACCATGAGTGTAAGCTGAGGCTACCATGTGAAATCCTATGGAAGCAGGAAATGGTATTGATGAGAGCATGGGTTTGGAATCTTTATTTGGGATGAAGTCCTCGCTCTCCTCTTTATTAACTTAAAGTTACTTAACCTCTCTAGCCTTGTTACTTTGTTGGGACAAGTGTACAGTCTCTACCAGGGCCCAGGAGCTTTCTTGTAATGGTAAAATTATTACATGCTGAAGAGGGCATGACTTTGTTTACAAACTCTTGGGGCCATGAATTGTGATTCTCCAGTTGTGGCTTGCCACAAGCTCCTTGCAGCATTTGGACTTGCAACAAATATTTTGAGCATCATTGACTCTTCTAGGTCATAAGGAGCCAAGCTACTTACATTATAGCCTGAACAAGCTGAAGATCTTTCTCTGACTCTAGTACAGTGGATTTCAAACTTTGATCTCTGGACCAGCAGCATCAATATCGCGTGGAAATTTATTGAAATGCAAATCTTTGCGCTATACTGCAGATCTACTGAAGCAGGTAGGGCCTATAAGTCTAGTTTAACAAGCCCTCCAGGTGATTCTGATAGATGCTAGCATATGAACATCACTTCTCTAGGGTGGTGGAGCCCTGGTGGCACAGTAGTTAAAGCGTTTGGCTGCTAACCAAAAGATCAGCAGTTCAAACCCACCAGTTGATCCACAGGAGAAGGATGTGCTAGCCTGCTTCTGTAAAGATTTAAAGCCTTGAAAGCACTATGGAGCAATTATACTCTGTCCTGTAGGGTCCCTGTAAGTTGGAATTTATGCAACAGCAATGAGTTTTTGGGTTTGGGGCTCTAGGGTGCACCCAAAGTTGTCAGTTTTTAGAATCATCTGGCAAATGAGTGAGAAAAACATGTCCAGATGTGATGTTTTACCACCATAACCCAAGGACACATGATATGATTGTGCCTCTTTCTTATGGAAGGAACCTTCAGTATGGATTACACCTCAACATAAAGAAAACAAAAATCCTCACAACTGGACCAATAAGCAACATCATGATAAATGCAGAAAATACTGAAGTTGTCAAGGTTTTCATTTCACTTGGATCCACAATCTACACCCATGGCAGCAGCAGTCAAGAAATAAAATGAAGTATTGCACTGGGAAAATCTGCTGCAAAACACCTTTTTAAAGTGCTAAAAAGCAAAAATGTTACTTTGATGTCTAGGTGTGCCTGACCCAAGCCATGGTATTTTCAGTTGCCTCATATGCATGCAAAAGCTGGACAATGAATAAGGAAGACCGAAGAAGAATTGATACCTTTAAATTATGGCATTGGTAAAGAATATTGAATATACCATGGACTACCAGAAGAACGAACAAATCTATCTTGAAAGAAGTACAGCCAAAATGCTCATTAGAAGCAAGGATGGTGAGACTTCATCTCATGTACTTTGGACACGTTATCAGGAGGGACTGGTCCATGGAGAAGGATGTCATGCTTGGTAAAGTAGAGGGTTAGCAAAAAAGAGGAATGCTCTCAACAAGATGGATTGACACAGTGGCTGCCACATTATGGGCTCAAACATAGCAACAATTGTGAGGATGGCACAGGACCAGGCAGTGTTTCCGTTGTACATATGCTCGCTATGAGTCGAAACTGACTTAAAGACACCTAAGAACAACAACTTTCTTATGGGTAGGGGGTGCAAGGTACAGCTCATTGCCCTTCTTTTTAGAGACTGTGTATTGTCATGGACCATATCTTCCCCCAGACAGTCCACTGAAATGGCTAAACCCTGTATTTTCATCACATATCTCGTATCTACTGGCATGTATATGTTTTATCAAGACATTTAGGGGGTCTGTTACTTTCTCTGGAGCCCTGGTGGTACAGTGGTTAAGAGATCGGCTGCTAACTAAAAGGTTGGCAGTTTGAATCCACCAGCTGATCCTTGGAAACCCTAAGGGGAAGTTCTACTCTGTCCTATAGGGTTGCTATGAGTCAGAACCGACTCGATGGCAGCGAGTTTGTTTTTTTCAGGGGCAGTTTGTTACTTACTGTTTACCTAGCTTCTATCGGCATGAAGTTATCAATTTATTGGATAAGCTTAATAGCCTGTGTGATGGTAAGATGATCAGGACTCTTGCAAACTAAATGCTGGCACAAAACCAGACAGTTGACGTAACCTCAAGAGATGATGTAGGTAGTACACCTTCTGTCTTTTCCATGGGAAACCAAACTGCTGATGGTTACTTCTCCGGTCTTGTCACTCATAATACTATTCAGCATATCTTGCCTCTAGAAGATAAGTAATCACACCTAGCCTCAGACACAATGAGATCCGAACATTTTTTCTGAAATAAGCAAGTCAGTGTTAATTGTGGTAACTTGCTTCAGCATCTCTGGAATATAGGAACTAGAGTAATTTCCAAGATCCTAGTATTCTCCACACCAAAGCAGTTTTCAGTGCATTGTAGAAAAAAAAAATTCTCTGAGTCCTCTAGGAGAACATAGGGGAAGGATGAGTTCACACATGATAAATTCACTCAAGTATTCCTGTGTCACTGAATTCTTCATTCTTTTTGCTTACTACACATCAAAGAATTTTTGCATCTCAGCTTCACTTAACCTAGGCCACCATTGAATCCAGGTTTTAGCAACCAACTGAGAAAATAATTCGAACCACTCCCAGCTACTTCTGCCAACACATTGAATCTAACCTTTCTGAATTTACCCTGATACTGATGCATTTACCCCCATTTCTAGTCAAATTTCTCCTCCTTAGTCTAGGGTCCTTACAGTCCATTCTTACCCACCTTCTCCAGGTTTTCCAGGGTAAAATAGCAATAGCTGACAATTTTATTTCTGTGGTTATGCCTTCTCCTACAGTGTCTGATTTTCATTGTTTTCCTTCTGGCATTGTAATTATGTGTTTGGAGCAGGGCTTCGAACTGGCTATTTTTAGTCTGATGCCCTGCTTAGAATTTTCATTTCCATCCCAGATATACTGAATCAGAATCTACATTTTAACAAGATCCATAAGAATCACCTAGGGATATTGTTAAACTGTAGATTCTGATTCGGTATATCTGGGGTGGAAATGAACATTCTCAGCAGAGGCTTGAACCTAAAATAACCAGTTCAATGCCCTAGTTTGGAACTATTAGGAGGCATTTGGGTAGAGCAAGAGGAGAATTGGATCCTTTTTGTAAGATAGATGTCATAACCCGGATCATTACAGGGTCTTCAAATGAAGAAACTGCTGCAATGGTCAAGGGAGGAAAAGTTGCTTCTTCTACCAAGGGAGACCCAGTAGATGTGGGTCATCTGTATCCTTCCATATTCCCCCATTCAAATTCTCTATATTTCCTTCTTTTCTATTAATAATTTAACTTCCTAAAAGAGACTTGGTAATGTTGTGAATTCATCTGATATATTTCAGCAACTTGCAGGATCAAACATTGAGTTTTATTTTTCAGCTATCTAGCCCAGCAGCTGCAAGAGATAAGAGATTATTTTAGTACAGAGAGTTCCTGACTTTTTTTTTTTTGTCTGTGCCTTGAGCCAAGAATTTAGTACTTTGAGCTTATCATGCTATTTTATGAAGTTGCCCAATACTGTTAGAAGCCTACACCTAAATGTATGAATTTCTCAAGCTCTTCATATGGCTTTAAAGTAGAAACTCAGTGGTCCTCCGGAGCCTTGCCTCCAGTGGGTACATCATTCCAAGTGACCACAGGAGATAATTTCTGTTTCTCTACTGCATGTCAGGGGCTGCCATCTTTACAGAATCATCATTTCCCTGAGGCCCTATTTTCCGTTTTCCCTGAGGCCTTATTACCTGCATCAATCAGATTTCTTAACTGCAAGCAACGTAAATCAATATAAGCTAATGTAAGCCCAAAAAGAATTAATTAGAAAGTACCGAGGAACTGTCAGCATCTCTAGAAGGTTCAGGAAACCAGGCTTAGAGGCCACATAGTTAAGTACAATGTAAAATTAGTACCACTGCTCTTGACTGGCTACTGCCCCACTGACATTGAATAGAGCCACTCTCATTGCTATCTCTGGAGAGTGGCTTCTGCTGTCATCACCACCCTGGGCAGAGTTTGGTCCTTCTTTTGTCATTGGCTTCCCATCGAAGTTTGACATGGGTGCATATAGTATGTGAAGGCTGGCTTACCTACCTATGCTCTACCTATGAGACTGAGAAAGTATTTGGCATTTATACCTTTCAAAATGGGAGGTAATCTCTCTCCCATCATCACATAAAAACTAATCAATTAGTTGCCATTGAGTTCGTTCCAATTCATGGCAATTCCATGTGTGTCAGAGTAGAACTGGGCTCCGTAGGGTTTTCAATGGCTGATTTTTCAGAAGTAAATTGCCAGGCTTTCTTCTGAGGCACCTGTGAGTGAACACAAACCTCCAACCTTTTGGTTAGCAGCTGAGCATGTTAACCACTTGCACCACCCAGAGACTCCTCCATCATCACATAAGACAGGCAATTTCCAAACTTTGAAAAAAGGGTCCGATTTAAAACAGCCAAAGAATAGCAAATGTCTACCACATTGTCTCCAATTTGTTTCAAAATATTACATAAGATAATGTTTGTAAAGCACTTACGCAGTGTCTGAACATGTAGCAAGCTCTCAAAATGTATTAAAATATATATTCTAATATTAGTGCTATTATATCAAATGAGTGACAGTTGTACTGTGGAAATCAGTTTACAGAAAAGCATATTAAACATTGTCTTTATAAAAAGCTCTTAGTATGGCTGCCTTGTGTTTTGAGAGCTTAATTAAGATTGCTGTCTTTGGTAGGTTAAAGGGTATATTTGCCACAGTTCAACAAATATGTATGTTACTTGTTGTCTTTTTCTTCTTTAAATTACTGTATGGAATGGTGGGAGAAGAAAAAAGAAGAGTACTCAGTACCTGCCCGCAGATTGCTTGTAATCTAAAGAGATCAGAGAAAGACACCAACATTTATATACATTGTAGTGCCTAGAAGCCCTGGTGACACAGTGGTTAAGCCCTTGGCTGCTAACTGGAAGGTTGGTGGATTGAATGCACCAGCTACTCCGTGAGGGAAAAGACCTGGAGATCTGCTCCCATAAAGATTACAGCCTGGGAAGTCCTACGGGGTAGTTCTACTCTGTCCTACAGGGTTATGACTATGAGTCGGAGTCGACTTGATGATATGCAACAACAGGTGTGTTGTGGTGTTACACACATTCTCTTATTTACTGCTCAATAACTCTACTAAGAGATTTATTATCTCCCTTTGATAAGAAATGAAGTCTCAAAAGATTTAATTAACTTGCCCAAGGTCATGCAGATAGAAAAGAAAAGCCAATTCAAACACCACCTGGTCATGATTTGAGGAAAATCAAAACTCAAGAACCATAAGAGCCAAGGGCAGAGGAAATAAGGCGGGAGTTGAGAGTTTGGCCCCCAATAAAAAAAATCTGACTTTAGCAGTGTTGTGGAACCTTCAGAGAGGATATTGGCAGGAAAGTTGAGTATGTTTGTTAAGACTGCAGTTTGCTCATGCCTGGCTTATTGGGTAACACTTCTATCACTGAACTTCTTAAAAGATATAGAGAACCAGGTATTAGGACCCAGGAAGAAAAGGCCAGGTAGGCAGTTTGAATACATCATATTATTATTAGATGAGCCACCCACAAAATCATGCCCTTGCCAGCATCCACAGACCTTCCCAGCACAGAGGCTGGTAGTACCCAATCATCTGACTGTTTCAGGATCCAACTTACCAGTGGGCTGGTTGGTCTAGTTTATATTGGCCCAATGCCCAAGAAGGATTGAACCTGCACATGACTGTCAGTAGCCCACTGGGGTTGGGCCTGAAACAGCCAGAGACTGGCAGAGAGAGCAGCAATCACAATTTCTCCTTCAAGAACTGCAGGCTCTCTGGTCAGAAGTAGACAGTTCCACTTGATGGATTGGAGTAATTTGGGGTATGAACATTGCGAGGTGGTAGTGATGATGGTAAGGAGCCCTGGTGGCACAATGGTTAAGTACCCAGCTGCTAACTGAAAGGTCAATGATTTGAACCCACCAGCTGCTCTGTGGGAGAAAAATACCTGGTGATCTGTTCCTGTAAAGATTACAGCCTAGGAAACTCTGTCACATGGGGTCACTTGACTTGATGGCACACAACAACAGTATTAGTGATGGTAGCAGCGGTAGCTATTGTGGTGGTGGTGGTGGCAGTGGTGGTGTGTGGAAGGTGTGTGTGAGAGTCCTTACCCAGCGGGATGATTTTGAAGCTCTCATAAAATATCTGAAGAAAATTTTCTTAAATAGCTACATCAGAGTGACTCAACATTTGCAAGATAGAAATATCTCTCATCTGCAGGTTTCTGAGCTACATGTATGAGGTCACATTTCTTTTCAGGACAGACATGAGTTAAAAAATTCTTCCAATCTGTCCATAGTAAACCAACTGAATATTCCGAAAATTCTTGTATTTTGCCAGGCAATCTGAATCTCCTGTATCAATTTTTGTACCTTATAAGTGACACCAAAATCCTTTAGCAAATCACATTTCCTAATTTTAGCTCTATGTGTGCATATATATATATATGTATATATATTTCCAAAACCAAACCAAATCCATTGCTGTCGAGTCAATTCCAACTCACAGAGACTCTATAGGATAGAGTAGAACTGTCCTTTAGGGTTTCCAAGGAGCAGTGGGTGCGACATTTTAGTTAGCAGCTGAGCTCTTAACCACTGTGCCACCAGGGCTCCAGATATGTATATATGTGTGTGCACATACATATAGCTAAATTATATATATGTAGTAAGTATGGCATGTATGTATATATATTCTGTATATACATACGTATGTATCTACGTATACATATATGTGTAAATATATATATCTGTAGGAAGCTAGTTCAGGGATCTAAGCAGGGTGAGTCATGATCAGATTTGCTATTTAGAAAAATCAGCCAAGCAGCAATCTGACAAGTAGACTGGAGGGGGAAGAACTATATCAAGGGTAGCCATAATACTTCACTTTTGCACCAAGAGTCTGGATTCTTGGCCTAGGGTTTTGTTATGTTTATATTCTAATTTGTCTGTGAAATATCGTATGGATTTAGAGCAATGTGTGCGCCTTCTAAGAGGCGAGGCATTTGTTGTAGTTTGTGCCTGTATGACCGGCATATGGAATTCTAAAGAGAACATTGTTAGTCTCTGATTTCTCCCCATTGTGGGAATTTAGCAACACAGTACCATTGCTACTTTGAGACTGGAAGAGAATTGAGGAGCAGTGCGGTTTATAGTTGAAAAGTCCTGGTTTAAAAAACTTGGCTCTGCTCATTACTAGCTGTGTAACCCTGAGAAAGAAGTGCAACCACTTGGAGGCTCAGTGTCTTCATCTGTAAGATGAAGTTAATAATTCTTTCCCCATAAGGTTTTTGAGAAGCTAAATGAGAGTGTATATAAATTCTTAGCATGGTATCTGGCATGTAGCAAACATTATTATAATAGAATGCTTGGACTGGAAGAAGTCTTCGAGTTAATAATGCAGACCAACCTTCTAATTCTTCAGATGAAGAGTCCTAGGCCCAGAGGGATGAAATAATTTACCCACAGTTTTTACCTGACTAGTGATAGAGTGGAGGCCCTGGTGGTGTAGTGGTTAAGTGCTACGGCTGCTAACCAAAAGGCCAGCAGTTCGAATCTACCAGGCCCTCCTTGGAAAGTCTATGGGGCAGTTCTACTCTGTCCTACAGGGTCACTATGAGTCAGAATTGACTTGACGGCAAGGGGGTTGGTTTTTTTTTTTTTTTTTTTCCTAGTGGCAACAGATGTGATGTCAGAGTAAGACTCTTGAGATAATATATGGAACTTAATTGATTCATAATGTTTAGGATTCTGCTTATTCAGCTCAATTTTCTCAGAATTAGGGGAAAAATTGACTACAGTTGGTTTATGGAGGTTTATGTACAAGTTTAAAA
>NW_004443999.1:1938288-1940058 GCF_000243295.1 Trichechus manatus latirostris
GTCTTATTGTCAGGGAGCAAATGAATCATGCAACAGTGCAAAATGGAAGGCATTTTTCTGTATATTTCCTGAGTTGGAAGGAAATTCTGTATTATTAGCAAAGCTTTGCAAATCTGACATCTCCTTTTGGCTTTTGGGGTCTAGATTTGCTATTTGATATCTGAGTTGTTTCCAGGATTGCTGGTGAGCTATCAACTTAGGAATTTTAGAAAGTCTGAGTTGACTTTTTTTATTGTTAACAACTTTATTGAGGTACAATTTATATACCAAAAAACTCACCGCTCCCTAAGTGTACAATTCAGTGGTTTTTAGTACACTTACCAAGTTGTGCTATCTGACTTTTGAATATTTCTAAACATTTACATCATGTCAGTAAGATCCCACACACCCATTTGTGTTTTACATTTCTCACCCCCAGCCCCAGGCAACCACTAATGTACATTCTATCTCTGTGGACTTGCCTTTTCTCGGCATTTTATATAAATGGATTAATCTTATAATGGTCTTTTGTGTCTGGCTTCTTTCACTTAGCATAATGTTGTGGCTCATCCAAATTGTAGCATATTTTTTTTGTTGTTGTTGTTACTGAACATAGATTGACTTTTGATATAGATGATATTGGTCTGACAGAGACATAGGGGCCAAGAAATGGTTTCAGTCTTGCCAAATTTGCCACCTGAGAAGCTCAATTCTGTGGAGTTGCCCACAGAGCAGCTTCCCACAGGGAATTCACCAAGGTTGAGTCCTCTGGCCCTCTTCCCAGGCTGTGGGGAGGTAATGTTTACATCCTTGACTCTGATGATTATGCCACTAAATGGATGGAAAATTGCCCAAGTAGGAGGCGGCAGCTCAGATTCCAGCAGGTTAATAACAGCCTTAAAGTGCACATTAGTGAGGGGACAGTGATGCACCTGTCATTGAACTTGGGGGTTTGAGGAAAGAAGTGAGTCCTCATGGGGAGGCCAAGGAGTGGGTTGTGTAAGTGCCACAGCTGGGGGTCACCCTGGCAGGGGGCAGATGTGTTTCTGGCCTTGCTGGTTGCGAGAAGGTTGTAGTATTGGATGGTGGTTCGGCGTGCAGGTAAAGGAGTCTCACAGACTTGTGTGACCGTTTAACTTTGGGCAGATTGTGAAGCCGCTTTGAGCACTGGTTACCTCATGTAAAATGGAATCTATAATATATACCTCATAGAGTTGTGAGAATTCATTAAGATGATGTGAACACACAAAAAGAAACAATCTTTGTTGGTTACGAGGGATGGGAGGGGGAAATACTAAATAAACAATAGATAAGTGGTAACTCTGGTGAAGGGTAAGACAGTACACAATACTGGGGAAGCCAGCCCAGCTTGTACAAGGAAAGGTCATGGAATCTCCATAGACACATCCAAACTCCCTGAGGGACTGAATTGCTTGGCGGAGGGCTGTGGGGACCATGGTCTTGGGGAACATCTAGCGCAATTGGCATAGCACAGTTTATAAAGACAATATTCTAGATTCTGCCTTGGTGAGTAGCGTCTGGGGTCTTAAAGCCTGTGAGCAGCCATCTAAGATACTCCACTGGTCTCACCCCTTCAGGAACAAGGGAGAATGAAGAAAACAAGATAAAAGGAAAAGATTAGTCCGAAGGACTAATGGACCACAGCTACCACGGCCTCCACCAGACTAAGTCCAGTACAACTAGATGGTGCCTGGCTACCACCACTGACTGCTCTGACTGGGATCACAACAGAGGGTCCCGGACAGAGCTGGAGAAAAATGTAGAACAAAA
>NW_004443999.1:1949272-1959765 GCF_000243295.1 Trichechus manatus latirostris
GCTTAGTTTTTCGGATCTTTGTTGTGGAGGGACGGCGTGGTGCTTCTGCCTAGACCGCCATCTTGCCTAGCTCTCAATTTTTAACTCCTTGACACTAGAGTTGGTGTTTTTACTGGCTTCTTTTCTATGCATCTTAAAGATAAATTATCTGGAATTAATAAAGTACTACATTCCTAAAATAATAAAAATATTCAAAAGATTAACAAAAACAGTGTTTCACCTTAGAACCAATATACTAATTTGCTTTCTTTTTTCCCCCTCCTTTTCCTTGCCCTCACTCATTTTGTCTGCCTGCCTGCCTCCCTGTCCCTTCCTCCTTTCTTTCTTCCTTTTCCATAATTATAACTGAATTAATAATATAATTCTAATAAATAATATTTATGGTGCTCATTATAGATTATAAAGTACTTTTCATAACCTTACCACATTTGATGTTCACAGCATTTCTGGAGAGAGCTATCATTATTATCTTCCTTTTAAGAGTTAGATATAATAATGCGATCTGCCTAAAGTCACACAGCTCATAAATAGCGGATCCTGCCTGCATTATTAAATATTGGGAATTAGATATGGAACACAGTTCTCAATCGAACAGGAGAGGTGAGCGTTTAAATGATTAGCATCGATGTAAAGTTTAAATAGCATGTTAGAGTATGAGAATGGCAAGGAGGGAATTCTAGGCAGAGGGCAGTGCCAGAGTGAAGGGTGGTCTTTGCCCTGAATGGTTTTGTTGAGTTGGTTTCTTCTTCAGACCCAGTAGAGGAACTGGCAGGGAAGGTGCAAAGGAAATACCAGATACATTTCTATCACAAGAGGACCTTACATATTCATCAGAGGAATAGAAAATAGTAGAGTCACGAAACATTTCAGAAATTCCAGGGTCTTATAAACCATTGGGAGGTGACCTCTTTCGATATTTCCTCAGCAGCTGGGTGGAGTCAGGAAGAAAGGAGATAGAGTGGTGGATCAGCAGAGCCTGAAAGGAAAAAGACAAGAGGAGAGAAAGGGGTTGAGAGGACGGCTGCCGTGTTGAGGCACTGGGGCTTGTGCTTGTCCTCTTTGAGAGTGAAATCATAATTTGACTTTCCAAAACAACTCAGTATAGAGAAGGTAGCAGCCATTTGATGGAGTGAGGGACATTTAATAAAGGCCAACACGGGAACAATATAAAAAGGTAGAATTCCAATCAGATATTATCTAAAGAATGGGTGTTTGAAACCAATGTTGTGTTGTTGTTAGGTGCTGTTGAGTCGATTCCGACTCATAGCAATCTATGTACAACAGAATGAAACATTTCCTGGTCCTGCACCATTTTCCCAATGATTGTTATGCTTGAGCCCATTGTTGCAGCCACTGTGTCAATCCACCTTGTTGAGGGTCTTCTTCTTTTTGGCCAACCCTCTCTTCACCAAGCATAATGTCCTTCTCCAGGGACTGGTCCCTATTGATAACATGTCCAAAGTATGTGAAATGAAGTCTCGCCATTCTTCTAATGAGAATTCTGGCTGTACTTCTTCCAAGACAGATTTGTTCGTTCTTCTGGCACTCAATGGTATATTCAATATCCTTCTCCTACACCATAATTCGAGGGCATCAGTTTTTCTTTAGTCTTCCTTATTCATTGTCCAGTATCCAGCTTTCACATGCATATGAGGTGATTGAAAACACCATGGCTTGGGTCAGGCCTACCTTAGTCCTTAAAGTGACATCTTTGCTTTTTAACACTTTAAAGAGATCTTTTGCAGCAGATTTGCCCTATGCAATGTGCCTTGAAACTAATAGGCCAAGAGTAATAAGTAGTAGCATTTTATATTTAAAAAAAGAGCCAAGGGCCTGAGTAGAAGATTCGTAGAGGAAGAAATTGGGTGTCTGCTTCCCAATCCATTGTGGGACGAGAAACTGGGGAATAAAATTAATATAGGTGGCTTTATAGAGGAACATAGTACAGGGCAAATTCCCTAGGCCTGTGAGAAGAATCCACAGGGCTCTGTGAATCCTGAGGTATCTGTCTGAGAGACCAGGAACCATGTCTACTGTGGTCAGCTATGTCCCCAGTGAAGGATGATATCAGAATTTAGCAAGTAGTCAGTGAGGGTTTCCTGAATGAAAGCTTTGAATAAGCAGAGGGGAAAAAGGGCCATAAAGAGGTGGAAAGTTTAGGAGCAGAGAGGAGCAGGGTGGGTTAGCGTGCAGAGGGGCCTCTGCCTAGGTGGGTTGGAGGATGCTGTTCCTTTGGGCCTGAGTTCCTAATCAGCATATTCAAGTCTGCCAGGTGTGCAATGAAAACAGGCTAGCCTGGCTTATACTTGCTGGTCTTGGAAAAATTCCTAAACTATTCCACCTGACCTCTTCTTACTATAGCCTTGTCCGCTGTTGACACTCTTAGATGCTTCTCTTTCTCCCATCTGCCCACATGTTGTTCTTAGGATTAGACTGTTTTCTTCGCAACTGGAATTTGTCTCTCACCACTCTGCCTGGTGGTGCTGTGGTTAAGTGTTTGGCTGTTAACCAAAAGGTTGGCAGTTCAAGTCTATCAGCTGCTCCTTGGAAACCCTGTGGGGAAGTTCTACTCTGTCCTACAGGGTCGCTATGAGTAAGAATTGACTCCAGGGCAATGGGTTTGTTTGTTTTTTACTCTGCCTCAGCCACGCATCCCTAGAGTCTTGACCAGTCTTGACCTGAGAACCACAACTGGGCAGTATCTTTACTAGATATCCCAAAACTCCCAGGTGGGATCTAGTCAGATAGGCAGATATGGATTTGAGGATCATGAGCCATAAATATGGACCATATAATAGAGGAATAGACACAGGAACCTGTACTTAAGGAGAGAGAACTAGGATGCCATTGAGATGTTTTGTTTTGGGAAAATTGTTCTAAACATTTGAGCAGTTTTGATTAGTGGAGATTATTATGTACCATCTCTTTCATATTGAAATAATGAGGTATCAACAATCCCCAAAACGTAATCCTTGAAAGCACTGCAGAACTTGAGTTTTATGAAAAATATGACTGTTATTTACAGTTCATTCATTCATCCAATAATCATTCCTTAATATCCATCATGTGCAATGTAGTAGGATTCACAGTCGAATACAGAGAAGAAGAGACATTTGTCCTCCTTCCACAGAATTCAGTAGATTGTGAGAACTCATGAACTGTGTTCACTTAAGTAAAATAGAAGGCAAAAAATGGAAAGTGGGTGGAGACATCACCCCCAGCAGGGGATTCCAAATCTGAGTTTGACTTTAGCTGCATTTTCACTTCCCTAGCTTGTTGATGCAAAGAGTGGCTGGAACTGGGAGGCAAACTCTATTGTCTTCAATTCTAGATCAAATCCGCCGTCCACCTGGCCCAGGAGTGTGGCTCACAGTGGGAGCGCCTGAGTACACCTCCAGACAACTGCTCTTCAAACTTGCCCAGATGATTGGCAGACACATGCAGGTGGCTGTTCTATAATTAACCCTGCTGACAACTCCCCAAGCCATCGAAACACTCTGCAAGAGGTTTCATCAAGGAGAACTCAACAGGACACCCCCTGCTCCACCCCCTTTTAGTGTGGGAAGTCTTATTTATAAACTCTGATATACCCCTGAAAATTGCTTCTATCCAAAAGCAGGGAGGGAACAGGGCTTTTGCAGATTCACCATCACTGAAACCACAAAATGAGAGTGGGAAGAGACTCATTAAGCTGGATAATTTGTCCCCTGGGGCCCTGCTGGGATTTTTTTTTCTCCCTGTGCATTTGTCTGTTCTCTGCTTGCTGAGCCCCACGAGGTCAAACCCCAGCACTCACCATGTCTCTTGTGTTTCCTCCTGCCCATTTCTTTTTTCCTTTGGTCCTTTTGGAATTTAATTCATTTCTACAGCACACATGGAGTATCTCTTGTTTGCTCAGGACTGAGGAGGGTGAACTAAGACACAGTGCCTGTTCTCAAAATTCTTTACATTATTTGGCATGAGGCAGATAGGTCTTTCTCTTTCCTTCTCCTACTACTAGAAGGTACTCTCTGGAAGTTCAGGAAAAACTGTTTTTCTCAACAAACCTTCAACATCCCCAAACTCCACAATACTCATAGATTTTGTATTATAATATTTGTATGTGTCCTTTTTTAGATTTTGCTGAACTATAAATATGATGTAATAAAAAGTAAACACTGGAGTCAGAGACGTCTCAGTTTAAGCCCTAGGCCCAGTGTTTGTTAGCTGTGTGGTCTTGACCTCTTGAAGCCTCATTTCCCTTAAGTGTAGGATAATAGGGCTGTCATGAGGATTAAATGAAAATAGCACAATACTGGCAGCAAGTCAGGTTCTCAAGGAATGCTTATTCCCCATCTTCTTCCTTTTTGTCTTCTGGAGACAGGGATGGTGTTTTGTCCATTTTATTTCCCTTTCAATTCTTTCATCTGAGCCTTAAACCTGAAAGGTGCTGAGTAAGAAAGTCCTTGATTAAAACAAATGAGCAAATGAATGAATGAAGATCTCTATCTCCTTTTTTTTGGAGAAGGGGATGAGGGCAGAAGGAGGAGTATAGTCAGAAGCAGGAATTTGGATAGAAAGCAGGGCTGAAGGAAGGCTTTTCACTTTTTCAGGAATTAATACTGAAGGACACCCACTGCATATGAGCCTGTAGGATAATGGGCCCTAGAGATCCAGACCTGGATCTGCAAGAGGGCGAGACCCAGAACCTCTAGACCAGGGTCTGCTGAGCAATGAAGTAGGCAGTTTGACCTTTGCTCTTATCTGGATGTCTAGCTCCTTCTGGTTATTCCCTGGATGGCTAGAATTCTCACTATTAAATCTCATTGCTTCTTACATCAGTCCTTGCTGCTAGCACTATCCTTAGACCCAGGTAAGGGGAAACTGCCTGGGCCTTGCACGTTAGAGGGCTTCATAAATTTCAAACACGAAAAAAATGCATGAAACCCTGTCGTTTTGAATCCAGCATGGCCTGTAATTCTAAATGTCCACTCCTGTGACCAGCACTGTTCAGGCCCCATGGAGAAAGGTTTTACATATATCTTGCACCATATCTTCAAAACAAAAGGTGGTTGTGAAGGAATACTTGAAGATTTGTTGGTTGTGGTGTTGCTGATGTCAGAGACAGCATCTGTTTCAGCATGCAGGAATGATTTGAGTGAAGGTGCTTAGGTAACAGAAAAGAAATTAATTTACTTGACAAATCCTTCCTCTCAGCATGAATATAATAAATTCTTGCATAATGAAATATCATTTCCCAGTAGTACCAAGTAACCATATTCTTACTTCTCTTAATGTACCAATCTGTAGTTACAGAGGTACTCATGGATTATTAGCACAATATCTTCAACAGTTATATGTGATGGATAGGGAACATTTTGCAATATTAAACAATTCCTATTATTTCTAAAGTTGTTTTATGTACGTTTAGGTGGAAGGAATACAGAGTCACCACACCAAAAAGAATTGGTTGACGTTCCATTTCAGGAGGTAGCATATGATCAAAAACTGATGGTACCTGTCTAAGGTTTGGTTCTCTAGAGAAGAAAACCAGTAAAGCATATAAATATATATATAGAGAGAGATTTGTATCAAGGAAACGGCTCACATGATTGTAGAAGCTGGAACGTCCCAAGTCCGTGGATCAGGATAGAGGCTTGGCTCTATTCACATAGGCGAAGGGGCTGGCAAACCCAAGATTGGCAGGTTGGAGAGCAGAGCTCCCACTCATGGGCTGTGAAGATCGACGAATCCCAAGATCAGCAGATAAGCTGATAGCTCAAGTCCCAACAACTGGAGGTTAGATGAACAGGAGGCAGCAGCGGGATCCAGAGTGAGCAAAAAAGCCAGAACGTCTGCTTATTTTTGGATGCAGGCCACACCCCCAAGGAAACTCCCTTTCAACTGATTGGTTACTCACAGAAGATTCCATCATGGGAGTGATCACATATAAACACTGAGAATCATGGCCCAGCCAAGTTAACACACAATTTTAACCACCACAGTCTACCCCTTGTCAACTTAGCACATGTATACATCTTAAACCATACATAATCTCTGAATAAAGAGACTTATAAAGTTATACTTGCACCTAACATGATACAACTAAGATGCGTAAAACCAAAAACACACTAGCCCTGTTTACATCTTATATTTTACAAATGAAGAAAACAAAAATATTTGATGCACACATACAAACCAGAAACACTCATAACAGTTACATCCTCATTTCTGCAACTGGTCATGTGGCCGTAACTGGTATTTAGAACTACCTTCTTCCACTACCCATTCCATATTCCCTTTGCCCTCAGCAAGCACCTCAGCTGGTTGTGGTTCTGTGCCTGGTGGGGTGACCCAGGTCTGGGTCATTAGTAGTCATGTTGGAATTGGTTTGCTGTAGTTTTCCATTGACTTTAATCACAGGGCGTGGTAGTACTAAGAGATGCCCTAAGGGATCTCTTGCATTCCAGACATACTCTTCTTTACCTCCATTATGTCATATCAGTCCGATTTCATCTTAGTAATCAGGATCAGTCACACCAGCCAGTATGGTAACTCCCTTCTTTTCCTGTTGATCCAGAGGCATAAGGAGCCCAAAGTGGCCAGGTGGCATTCTTAACTTCCAGTTCAATGGAATCAGTGATGTGTCTCCAGGTGGGAGCATTCCTCCCTTTGGAGCTAAGACCTCTAGATCTGCAGAGCATAAGGTCATGGGGACAGGAAGAAAAAATATTGCAAGTGGGTCACTAGGGGTAATAGTGAGTGGTGCCACTCCCATTTCCACCCCTTGATTCCTGGACCCGTGAATCTTTGGCTATGGAAGAAACAGCACCATATATTGGACGCTGGTTTAGAGCATATATAGCCTCCTGGAGAACATTGCCCCAGCCCTGCAAGGTAGTGCCACCTAGCTGGCACTGTAATTGTGTCTTTAGAGGGCCATTCCACTGTTATGTCAAGCCAGCTGCTTCAGGATGATGGAGAACATGGTAAGACCAGTGAATTCTTTGAGCATGGGCCCAGTGCTGCACTTCATTTGCTGTGAAGTGAGTCCCTTGATTCGAAGCAATGCTGTGTGGGATATCATGATGGTGGATAAAGCATTCTGTAAGTCCATGGATGGTAGTTTTGGCAGAAGCATTGTGTGTGGGGAAGGCAAATCCATATCCAGAGTAAGTGTCTATTCCAATAAGGACAAAATGCTGCCCTTTCTATGATGGAAGTGTTCCAATGTAATCAACTTGCCACCAGGTTGCTGGCTGATCACCTCGAGGGATGGTGCCATATCAGGGACTCAGTGTTGGTCTCTGCTGCTGGCAGACTGGGCACTCAGCAGTGGCTGTAGCCAAGTCAGCCTTGGTGAGGGAAGTCTATGTTGCTGGGCCCATGCATTACCTCCATCCCTGCCACCATGGCCACTTTGTTCATGAGCCCATTGAGCAATGATGGGAGTATCTGGGGAAAGAGGATGACTGGTTTCCACAGAATGCATCATCCTAGCCACTTGATTGTTAAAATCATCCTCTGCTGAGGTTACCCTTTGGTGAGCATTCACATAAGACATGAATATCTTCACTTCTTTGGCCCATTCAGAGAGATCTATTCACATACCTCTTCCCCATAAATCCTTGTCTCCAATTTTCCAATCATGTTCTTTCCAAGTCCCTAACTGTCCAGTCAAACCACTGACCACAGCCTGTGAATCAGTATACGATTGTACATCCGGTCATTTCTCCTTCCAAGCAAAGTGAACAACCAGGTACACTGCTCGAAGTTCTGCCCATTGAGAGGATTTCCCTTCACCACTGTCCTTCAGGGAGGTCCCAGAAAGGGGCTGTAGTGCTGCTGCAGTCCACTTTTGAGTGGCGCCTACATATCGCGCAGAACCATCTGTAAATCAGGCATGAGTTTTCTCTTCCTCGGTCAACTGATCATAAGGAACTCCCCATGAAGCCATAGGTGCAGACTGGGAGATGGAAGGTAATGTGACAGGAGTAGAGACCATGGGCATTTGGGCCACTTCCTCATGCAACTTACTTGTGCCTTCGGGTCCTGCTCAGGCCTGATCTCGAATATACCACTTCCATTTAATGATGGAGTGCTGCTGTGCACGTCCAACTTTATGGTTCTGTGGGTCAGACAACACCCAGTTCATGATGGGCAGCTCAGGCTGCATGGTGACTTTGTGTCCCATGGTTAAGCGTTCAGTCTCTACTATGGCCCAGTAACAAGCCAAAAGCTGTTTCTCAAAAGGAGAGTAGTTATCAGCAGAGCATGGCAGGGCTTTGCACCAAAATCCTAAGGGTCTGCGCTATGATTCACCAATAGGGGCCTGCCAAAGACTCCAAACAGAATCTCTATCTGCCACTGACACTTCAAGCACCATTGGATCAACTGGATCATATGGCCCAAGTGGCAGAGCAGCTTGCACAGCAGCCTGAACCTATTGCAGTGCCTTCACTTGTTCTGTATCCCACTCAAAACTAGCAGCTTTTTGAGTCACTTGATAAATAGGATGGAGTAGCACACCCAAATGAGGAGTATATTGCCTTCAAAATCCGAAGAGGCCCACTAGGCGTTGTACCTCCTTTTTAGTTGTGGGAGCAGCCAGATGCAATAACTTATCCTTCACTTTAGAAGGAATATCTCAACATGCCCACACCACTGGACTCCTAGAAATTTCACTGAGGTGGAAGGTGCCTGAATTTTTGTGGGATTAATTTCCCACCTTCTAGCACACAAATGTTTTGCCAACAAGTCCAGAGTCATTGACACTTCTTCCTTACTAGGTCCAATCAGCATAATGTCATCAATGCAATGTATCAGTGTGACGTCTTGTTGAAGGAAAAGGTCATCAAGTTCCCTGTGGACTAAATTATGACATAGGACTGGAGAGTTGATGTAGCTCTGAGGTCGGCAAGTGAAGGTGTATTACTGGCCTTGCCACTGGAAGGCAAACTGCTTCTGATGGTCCTTCAAAACAGGTATGGAGAAAAAGGCATTAGCCAGATCAGATCAATAGCTGCATGCTGGGTACCAGGAGATGTATTAATTTGCTCAAGCAATGAAACTATATCTGGAACAGCAGCTGCAATTGGAGTCACCACCTGGTTAAGTTTTTGATAATCTACTGTCATTCTCCAAGATCCATTTGTTTTTGGTACAGGTCAAATAGGCGAGTTGAATGAGGATGTGGTGGGAATCACCACCCCTGCATCCTTCACGTCCTTGATGGTGGCAGTAATCTCTGCAATTCCTCCAGGAATGCAGTATTGCTTTTGGGTTACTATTTTCCTAGGTAGGGGCAGTTCTAATGGCTTCCACTTGGCTTTTGCTACCATAATAGCCTGTGCTCCATTTGTCAGGTTTCCAATGTGTGGGTTCTACCAGTTGCTGAGTATATCTATTCCAATTATGCATTCTGGAACTGGGGAAATCACTACAGGATGGGTTTGGGGACACACTGGACCTGCTATGAGATGGGCATGAGCCAAAACTCCATTAATAACCTGACGTCCCTATGCCCCCACTCTGATGGTGGGCCACAGTGATGTTTTGGGTTTCCTGGAATTAGTGCCAGTTCAGAGCCAGTATCCAGTAATCCCCAAAAAGTCTGATTATTTCGTTTCCCCCAATGAACGGTCACTCTTGTAAAAGGCCATAGATCCCTTTGTGGAAGGCTGGGAGAAAGATTAACAGTAGAAATTTTTGGCAGTGTATTAGAGTCCTTCCTCAAGGGGACCTGGCTTCCCCTTCATTCAAGGGGTTGTGGGTCTTTAAACTCACTCAAATCTGGTAATTGCTTGAGGGACCCTCACTCTCTTTTTTGGGGATTCGAGTTAAACTGCTGTTCACCTGACTTAAAATTCATCCATTTGTACAGATCAAGTAAATATTTAGTAGATTTCCTTTCTAATTCACTCCTAGGGACACCATGACTAAGTAGCCAATGCCATAAGTTCATATAAGTCACTGTATTCTGATTAGTGCTTTGAATCCACTGTCCACTACAGTAACCATGCCCACCTTGTCTTTGTTGATTGAGTGCAGCCACTTGGCCCATACTATCCTGGGAACTAATCAGCCCCATTGTAGTTAGGTGTCTTAATTCAGTTAGGGCAGTTCCCACTGTCAAATCTGATTTACATAAAATAGCAATCACAGCAGTCTTCAGAGCTGCTGGGGCTCCCTTCACAAATTTGTTCCTCACAGTTGTGATAAAAGGTGTGTCCTCTGGGCACTCCATGTGTGGGTTTGTGGGTCTAACCTAATAAATCCACTCTAGCATGCCAATTTCCCTAAGCCTTTGGATACCTTCTTCTACAGTATATGAACGCAGGTCTGGTACTTCAGCTTTATTTAGTGTAGGTCACCTTGTAATCCATGCTTCAGAAGCCCAACCAAATAAACTATGAGATCCTTTCCTGACTTCTCAAGCTGAAACACTGAATGAAGAATCTGTGCTTAGTGGACCCATATCAATAAACTCAGACTGATCCATCTTTATGTTCCTT
>NW_004443999.1:1960914-1962038 GCF_000243295.1 Trichechus manatus latirostris
ATGTCCCAAGTCTGTGGATCAAGATAGAGGCTTCTCTTGACTCATGTAGCCGAAGTTACTGGCGAACCCAAGATTGGCAGGTTGGAGAGCGGGGCTCTCACTCACAGGCTGTGGAGATCAACGAATACCATGATTGGCAAATACCAAGATCAGCAGACAAGCTGATAGCTCAAGTCCCAAGAACCAGAGGTTAGACGAACAGGAGGCAGCCACACGATCCAGAGGGAGCAAAAAAGCCAGAACATCTGCTTATATTTGGATGCAGGCCACACCCCAAAGGAAACTTCCTTTCAACTAATTGGCTACTCACAGCAGATTTTATCATGGGACTGATCACATATAAACACTGAGAATCATGGCCCAGCCAAACTGACACACAATCTTAACCATCACAGTACTGAAAGAAGAAGTCCAAGCTGTGCTGAAGGCAAGGCTACAGGAACTGATGGAATACCGGTTGAGGTGTTTCAACAAATGGGTGCAGCACTGAAAGTACTCACTCCTCTATGTCAAGAAATTTGGAAGACAGCTATTTGGCACACTGACTGGAAGAGATCCATATTTGTACCTATTCCAAAGAAAGGTGATCCAACAGAATGTGGAATTTATTGAGCAATATCATTAACATCACACACAAGTAAAATTTTGCTGAAGATCATTCAAAAGTGGTTACAGCAGTACAGCAACAAGGAACTGCCAGAAATTCAAGCTGGATTCAGAAGAGAATGTGGAACGAGGGATATCAGATGAGTCTTGTCTGAAAGCAGAGAATGCCTGAACAGTGTTCACCCTGTGTTTTATTGACTATGCAAAGGCATTCGACCGTGTGGATCATAACAAATTATGGGTAACGTTGTGAAGAATGGGATTTCCAGAGCACTTAATTGTGCTCATGTGGAACCTGTACATAGACCATGAGGCAGTCAGTCTGACAGAACAAGGGGCTACTGCGTGGTTTAAAATCAGGAAAAGTGTGCATCAGGGTTGTATCCTTTCACCGTAGTTACTCCACCTGTATGCTGAGCAAATAATCCGAGAAGGTGGACTATATGAAGAACACACTATCAGGATCAGAGGAAGACTCATTAACAACCTGTGTTACCCAGATGACACAACCTTGCTTA
>NW_004443999.1:1963617-1964992 GCF_000243295.1 Trichechus manatus latirostris
TGGGAGTACAGAGTACAGAGGGAGATAAAAATGTAGCTAGTGAGTTCAAGGAGGTAACATTTATTATGCACTTCTAAGCATAGGTGTGTTTCACAAATCTACTTTGATATTAATGCAAACAATAGAGTTTGTCTGCTATATGATTTTCCATTAGAGTTACTATGGTATATAATCTTTGCATATATATTTTTAAATTTACTTAGGTCTTTATGTTTTAAGTTGGTTTCTTGTAGATAGCAGATACTATATTTTTACACAAATAAAAATATGTGCCTTTTACATTTGTTTGCGAACTGCTGCTTTTCCCCCCGAGGTATTTTCACAAGCACCAGTATGCCAATCTTTTCCTTACATGTTACTGTTAAAAAAAAAAAAATTTAGCATAGAGAGTTGATGAAAATACCTCACAGGGGGAGGGAGTGGTTTCAAACAAACGTAGAAGGTGCGCTACTTGAGTAAAAATATGGTAGTTGGATATTGCATTCTTAACAACTGTTACTGTGTATTTTTATGTCTAGCATTTTCATTTGACTACATCCAGTCCTCACTTATCAGCATGGTTAGGTTCCAAAGACCAAGTTCTTATTTGAAAATTGGCATTACGTGAAAATGGAGGATGACCACATCAGGTCACAAAATGGAGGATGACTACATCATTACATAATTGCCAAATTACAGCATTACATAAATGCCAAATCACATCATTATGTAACTGCCAAATTACATCAGTACATAACTGCCAAATCACTGAGAATCACGGTGCAGCCAAGTTGACACGTAACCTTAACCGTCACAGGCAGTTACTCTTGCCTCACACAATGACGTTTGCTACTGCCAGATGTAAGTCGTTAATGTGCAAAATAGTTAGATAGTAGATATTTTACTGTTGTCTAAACATGAAATGTCGGATAATGAGGTAGTTGATAAGTGAGGAGTAGTTGTATATAATTAGTATTTCTGCTAAAATATCCCATCTATTTATGCATGCCATTCACCTTTCCCACTCAAGCCTTTAACATATTAATAATAGTCCTTTAAAATTCTGTGTCTGGTATTTCCAGCATCAGGCAGGCTCTTTTGATTTCTTTTTCTCTTGATAGTGAGTTCTTTTTAAGTTGCTTTTATATGTCTTGTTATTTTTGATTAAATGATGAACATTACGTATAGAATAATTAGAGACTGAGGTCAGTAGTATGTATGCTGGAACTGGGCATGCCTCTTCTTCTGCTAGGTTGCTAGTGTGGAATGTTGACTAATTTAGTCAGTAGTAGAGCTTCATTTGGATTTTGTTTTTGCTATGATTAATTGCAGTGCACCACTGACTTCAAATTTCTTAATCCTTACTTTGTACTTAGGGTAGAGACTAGTTTGATGG
>NW_004443999.1:1970533-1988466 GCF_000243295.1 Trichechus manatus latirostris
AACTTCTTCTAAATAAGATCTCCTACAGCTGGAATGTAAGCACTGGTGGCAAGGTGGGAGTGGGGATGCAGACTTCTAAGGGATCTAATTTGAAGGGTTGAAGAGGAAAACACTCCTCTGGATGTGAAATTTCTAGAATATTTAAGAGATCAGACATATTATCGTCAGACCTTACACTGACTCTCTGAAAAGAACAAATGAGAATATGTGTGAGTTTAGAGTGAATGAATGAATCACGGATAAACTCTGAAAGCTCTGGGGCCCTTAAGCAAGAGAATATTTGTGAATATTGGTGAATTGCATGTTTTCCAGTAGGTACATTGTTTAGCTGAAATTATCTTTAAAATCCACCCTACACATTGTTTCAGAATGAAGAATTTTACTTCCAGTTTAGTTCCTTGTTCTATGATTTAAATTATATATGAATCAAGGCTCTATGCTTAGTCATATTGGCCCTTGGCAGATTCAGTGGCCTGATCAATTCTCCGGAATCAGGTGATCAATTCAGTTTTGTAGCTAAGATGACCAGATTGATTGGAGAGTAAATGAACAGGCCAAATAGCAGTTACCACTTGGCATTAACCATTATAACAATTTAAAAATGGAATAGACCTCAAAATGTTTAAAATAGTGCACAGTATTGATAAAGATACGATACTTATTATCTGGGGCAGTGGTTTTCAAACTTAAGGTGCATCGGAATCACCTGGAGGTCTTCTTGAACCATAGATGGCTGGAGCTACCCCCCGAGTGTCTGACTCAGAAGGCCTGGGGTGGGGCTGGATAATTTGCGTTTCTAACACGTTCCCAGATGATGTTGATGCTACTG
Organism: Trichechus manatus latirostris; assembly: GCF_000243295.1. Classification (NCBI taxonomy): domain Eukaryota; kingdom Metazoa; phylum Chordata; class Mammalia; order Sirenia; family Trichechidae; genus Trichechus; species Trichechus manatus. The sequence goes on from NW_004443999.1 coordinate 1,971,363, forward strand.
GTTTGGGGACCACACTTTGAGGATTAATGCTCCGAAAAAAAAAGCTTTGTGTTAGTTGAATTTAAGGTATCAAATCAATACAGGCCGTAATATATATTTTTTTCAAGTAAGAGAGATTAGAGCTAGAGTTATATTTAAATACAGACTGAGGGGTACGTAATAGGCAATGCTCACACCTCAATATCTTGAATATCAGGTAGCAAAATCTTTGAGCAGTTACACTCCCAAACTCTTGTTTCGTGGTCAGAAATTCCTGTTGACTGAACATAGGAGAGAGTACATTCCAAATGAGGCATTCGGGGCAACGTACAGTACTGGCAAAAGAAAAAAGTTTGGTTTTAAAGAAATAAATGAGCAATAGTTTAAGCAGTGAAATAATGTACATTTGTTCATTTTTTAAGTATTGGATTGCCTGTGCATACAACACTGCTATATGCTGAGAAGATTTCAAAAACTTGTAGGCTAGTCCTTGTTTTCTAGAAGCCCAGAATCTCATAAAAAGAACATACTCCAAACATATGAAGCAGTCAATAACACTGTGAAGCAATGTATCTTGGGGGCCATAGTAGGTGGTGCCCATAGCTTTGCTACAGAATACAGAGGCAAACAGAGATGGGAGACTGAGTGGACAGGCAAAGTCACATGCAGGAGCTGGTGTTGGCCTTCACGCAGTACCACTCACCAGTGATGCCAAATAAAATCGATAATTGAAAAGACTGTGCTTGAGCAATTTCTGCTTCTTCCCGTTTCTTGTGAGGAATATTCCCAGAGAACTGAAGCAGGTTAATTAAGATGCTAAGAGGCTGGCACAATTTCTGAGCAGATTAACACCACACAAGATTTTGGTGTAACTAACTGGTGTTTGTTCCGGCTTGCAAAAGCTGTGTTTGTACAACTGGGGAAGAGTCCAAAAGGATTGAAAGAAGTAAATTAGTTACATTTTGCCAGTACCTTGTCATCTGGTCCCAGGACAAATCTATTAAATATAAATCTATACATACATGCAAATGATTGTGATTATGATTATAAATAACTATCCATTTTCACATTATCAGAGCTTTGAATAAAAAAAATTGTTAGTTGCAAATGCAACATACAGCAGGAATTTTATGATAGAAAGTCAGATATTAGGGGTTCTCTAGCATTGATCCATAGCCCGATGCCTCACCAGCCACCTGGGATATCCCAGCGATTCTTATTCAGAGTATATGAAATGTGTCTGAAATTTTATACCTTTCAACAAGCTCACCTAGTGATTTGGTTGCATAGCCAAGTTTGGGAATTACTGGTCAAGATAAAGGGAGAGGTGCAATATCCCAGTAGCAGAGCCTTGAACAGCAGATGGCCAATTCATTTCCAAGGTATCACAGCCAAAAGATGGTTGACTGGGGGAGTCTTTAATCTTTTCTGCAGCTTGGCATAGTGAAAGAGTTATTAGGCTTCGAGTCTACTGGACAGGTTTATTTTATACGAAGAGTACCTAGGAGAATGTCAGACCCAGAGCGGGAGCTCAATACAAATGTATGCAATCGTGAACAAAGCCAAACTAACCATCAGGTGTTGCCAAGAGAACCAAATGACATAAATGTGTGAAAATAGTGTAGATAGTTCAAGTGCTTTACCCAAACATGGATAGTATTATAACTAATATTATCATTGTTTATATTTTAGCCAGTATGTTCACTTTGGCTACCATAAATGCCTTCACTGTGTGATCAGCTGATACGCAAAGAGCCTAACACACTGTTAGCATGAGTTTAATATGACATTCTACATCCATTGTGACCAGGCAGTGAGTGGGTCCCTGCTGAAGACGTAGTGAATCAAATGCCTCTTACCAACATCTCACCCACTGCTGCAGACCTAGAGCTTAACAGATGAGAACACATCATCATAGAGCCTCTTCGGTCACATCGCTTTACGCCCTACCTCCAGATATTTTTATGAAGGTGCAGCTGTAATCTGTACCTTCATTCATGTAATCTGTGGCTCAGTCTTGGAGACAGGTTCTGAAGTCTGTGGGTAGGGGGGCACCCTGAGGACGCAGCACATCTGTTACCCTGGAGAAGGTGGTAACAGGGAAACAAATGATAACGACAAAATGCTAATGCCTCAAATGAGCTGAAAATGATGATGTAGCACTTGGAGCTATCCAGTTCTTGTGATGAGACAGGACCTACCGTTTGCTATATGAATGTGCCTCAGAGAAGTCTTGCAGGGATGTTTTGTCTCTCAGTGATAGAAATAATCATTAGCATATGGCAGCCTTTCTCCAATGACAATTACCTGAGGATGCATGTGAACTGCCTTTGCACAGATATTGCACTGTAATCGTGCTTAAGGGGGCATTTTGACAAACAAGGCAAACCCATTATTTTTATCCATCCACAATTGCAAATTAATTGAACAATTGGTAGTAATAGCTTGATTGTACATAACAGAGCTCCTTGCATCCCAAAGCACTATACTGACATCTCAAAATATGAGTACTAATCCCTCCACTTGGACCTCACTGGGGTGGGTACAACAGCTGTTGAACAACAATGGCAACCCTGTCCAGTATTTCTAGGCAGTAAAAGGAAAAGGGTATAAACAGCTGAAAGAGAAGACTTCACCAAAGAAGACAGAACTGGAAGATATAGCTGGCCACATGTCTGGCTGTTGGAATAACTACAAAGAGTAAACAACACACACTCCATTTGTTGATCCCAGAAGGAGGTTGCCATCATTAGATAGATTTGATATAACGTTAAATATAACAAAATAATATAGTTGAAATTAATACTAGAGCCAGCTTCTGTGCCTCTGTATTTTAAGATGGAATGTTTATTGATTTAGGGGGCCTGAGGGGAGGGAGGAGAGTGAGGGTTGGGGAGAGGGTAGGCCTACATTTTCATATTAAAGTAGCTCTCACAAGGATTCCTAGCCAGATACTTTGATTGCAAGTCACCATATGATTGTCAGCAGTACCATGCTATGATTAGAAGGCTCCTTAGGTCCCCATACTGTTCACACAGACTCTGTGACACGCCTGCTTCCATCCTGCTGACAGCGCATAAACACGGAATTGTTAACGTGCAGTTAGCATGCATCCTCTCTCTGGGCAGATGCCCCCAAGCCTTAGTGTTGAAATATGTGTCACAGCACTTTGGACTTGGATATGTTTAGAGAAGATTATTTTTAAACGCTTTGAATATCTTCATAATATTGTTTGCTAGAGATTGATTTGTAGGAAATACCTGAGTTTTATGGGTTGGTTATTTTTCCCAAAACAAGAGGGTATAAATAAATACCATCATCAGCACCTTCTTCACATCACATGCATAAATTCCTATATCTTTGTACAATACCAGAGAGTATGGGGGAAGTAGAACTAGATTGCTGAAGTTCCTTACCTTAAGCTAAGACTCTGCAATAGATTCTGTTCTAGGGGGGCACAAAGAAATATTTATGATCTAAAAAATAATTATGATCCTCAACTGTACACATGAATTAAGTTACTATTTTTTGTTTGCATTTTGTGGCTTCCTTATTCCCTTCAAATATTACCAAACTCTGGTTGATGTAACATTTCCTGCACTATTCATTTGGCTTCCTTTACCCATCCAGAATATTATGACTGATATCTCTTCCTTCAAAAAAAATTCATCTGTTCAATGCATAGAATCTTTTTCAGGTGTATTGGAATAATCTTTTAAAAATATTGCTTCCGCAATCTTATCTACCTGTCATAAAACTACCATGGTTTTCCATTGTCTCCCAAATAGAATCCAAATGTGCCACTCTGGATCCCAAAGCCTTACACAGAGTGGTGCCAATTCATCATTTTAGGATTTTATTGCTAGTATTCCTCAGGAGAAATACTGCATTATAATCAGACTGCATAGTTGCCATCCATGAATCCTCCACATATGTTCTGGTATCTGTATACTTAGCTCCTGTTACCCACCACCATTTAGAATATCCTCTTTGTTTTAATCCAACTCCCTTATATAAATCTCATGTATCTTTTAGGATTACACCTAAGTACATATCCATTATTTTGTTGGACATAGAACACGTTTATCTTAGAAGGGCATGAGGCTAAGACGCCAGGGAGCAAAATGCTCAAAAATAGTGTGGATATTTTAGCATTCTCATGGGGCTTGAGAGAGAAAAATTGGAGTTCAAAACCCCCTATAAGTGAGGGACCCTAGAAAATGAGCCAGATTTTCATATTAATATACAGTAGGATGACACAATAGCTACCACAATGGGTTCAAACATAACAAAGATCATGAAGATGGTGCAGACCAGTCAACGTTTCATTCTGTTATTCATTCTGTTATTCATTCTGTTATAAGGTCTCCGTGAGTCGGAGCTGACTTGACAGCAACTAACAAGACATTTTTAGCCAAATTGAATCTGTGGCCAGCAGACTTAACCTCTTTATTAAAAATAATATTGAAAGTAGTTCTCCAGATAAAAGAAAATGATCACAGATTGTAACAAAAGATGAAATGAAGAGCACTAATAAAGGTAATTATGTGTGTAAAACCGTAATAATAATTCTTATGGAGTTTACAATATGTGTAGAAATAAAATACAGGACAACAAAAACACAAACCTGGAGGGTGGTAAATGGAATTAAAGTGTTTGTGTTGTCTATTTAGTGGCAACCCAGACAATGTATCCTACGTACAATTAAATTAATCTCATTAGTGGTTCTTATAAATTAGTAGATTCTAATATGTTAAGGATGTATAATTTCTCATGTGACCACTAAAGGAACAATTCAAAAATGTGTGACTAACAAGAAAATAAAGGGAAAAATTAGAATAATAAAAATGCTTACTAATCTAAAAGAATGCAAGAGAGGAAAGAAGAGCAAAAAGCATATGAGACAAATTAAAAAAGTAAACATGATAGATTTAAACCTAAATATGTAAGTAATTTTATTAAATGCAAATGGACTACTCAATTTAAAAGAACACCATCAAACTGTATTTAAAAAATAAACCCAACTCTCAGCTGTTTAAAAGAGACAAACATTAAATGTAGAGAATCAACTAGTCAAAAGTAAACAGATGATCAAAATGGTATATGGGACTCCTAAGGTGATGTCAGTAAAAATGACAGAATAAGTAGCTCCAAGGACCCAATTCTTCATAGAAACACTGAAAAAAAATGTGCAAAAGCTGTCAGAATCAACTCTGTCAGAACTTGGGAAAACAGTTAAAGGTATACAGTAATCAAACATCTGCTGAATCCAAAGGTAACATAAAAATGATAAGAAAGGACTTCCAGTTTCCAGTTCAACATGTAAACAGTTTGGAAGTCATCACTCTTGTCCTCACAAGGAAAAAAAAAAAAAAAGCTGAACAAACTGAAAATCAACAACCCTTTTATCTTAGTCATCAAGTGCTGTTCTAACAGAAATAACCACAAGTGGATGGCTTTAACAAAGAGAAGTTTATTCTCTCACAGTTCAGTAGGCTACAAGTCCAAATTCAGGGCTTCAGCTCCAGGAGAACGCTTTCTCCTTTGGCTCTGGAGGAAGATCCGTGTCATACATCGTCCCTTGGTCTGGGAGCTTCTCTGCACAAGAACCTCAGGTCCAAAGGACACATTCTGCTCCCGGCACTGCTTTCTTGGTGGTTTGAGGTTTCCATGTGTCTCTCCTCACTTCTCTCTTTTATATCTCGAAAGAGATTGGCTTAAGACGCTATCCAATCTTGCAGATGTCATAAGTATGACCTCATCATAGTGACAGAGTTTACAACACATAAGGAGATCACATATAACCTCATCATAGTAATAGAGTTTACAATGCATAAGGAAATCACATCAGATTACACAATCGTACAATACTGGGAATCATGACCTAGCCAAGTTGACAGATATTTTGGGGGGACACAATTCAATCTGTGACACCTTTTTAGAACTATCAGAATTGAGGTCACAGTACAAACTACTGCTTCGAAGACTGGGTAAAGAGGCTGATGTGGAGAACTACAGTTTATCAGGAAACAGAAGCCCACCATTGAAGACAGTAGTGGTAGAAACACTTAAACTGTAATTGATGAATTGCTGGAAGCTCAGTGTGGACTAGCTGAGGAGTTAAAAACTCCAGGTAGCCCAGTTTTAGGGGATCGCACACTGTTAACGGACTTTAGCTATAGGAGCCTTATCAAGTTCTCAGAGTCAAGTTCAGAGAAAAATCCCTTCATGCTTCTGGTAGAGAGATGGGGAAGAGTAACCATTCTGAGGTAAGCACAGAGAATTCTGTTCTCCTTAACAAAGGCTTCCTGCCCACAAGGGAAACTTTTATCAAAGTCAAACTAACTTGGGTTTTACCAGAGTAACCAACCTTGGGGAATAGAAACGCTCAATTCCAGAACCCTCTAGCTTTCAACATGAGGGAAGTAAACATCCAATTTCAGACTCCTTGGGCCTTCCTGTTTCACCTAAGGAAAGGGGAGCTAATAAGCCTTTGTGAAGGTCACAACCCAGGGGCACAGTCTCACTAAGACTGAAACCTAATCGTAGGACTATAGAATGCTTCCTCTTCCCCGACACGTTACCACCACAGCAACCAGGCTCCTGTATAGTAACAGGGAATTATAGTTGCATAGCTCAGATTCTATTTAAGAAGGATTTTCTAGGGAAAGCAGGGACACAAAAACAAGACCATTGGAAAAAATTTTAGCCTCTGACACAGCTACAGCAAACAGTAAACACAGCCTAACCCCTAGACATATAAACATAAAACCTCACATAAAAAGTATATTTATCTCAGCTCTTCTTACCTAATATGTGATGTATGACTTTTAATAATAATTACAAGACATGCTAAAGTTGCTGCTTTGAGAAGATCAACAGAATCGACAAACTTTAACTATATTTACTAAGAAAAAGAAAAGACTCAAATTACGAAAACCAGAATGAAAGTAGGGACATACTACTAACCTTACAGAAATAAAAAGGATTATAAGACAACACTATAAACAAGTGTATGCCAACAGATAACCTAGACGAAATGGACAAATTCCTAGAAACACACAAACTAACAAAACTGACTCATGAAAAAATACATAATCTAAATGGACCAAAAGCAAGTAAAAAGATTGAATCAGTAATCAAAAACCTCCAAACAAAGAACAACCCAGGACCAGATGGCTTCACTGAGGAATCCTCCAATTATTTAAAGAGCTAACTCTGATTCTTATCAAGCTCTTTCAAAGAAAAGGAGTGCAAACTTCATAATTTATTCTATGAGGCCATTATTACCCTGATACCAAAGCCAAAGATAGCACAATAAAACTACAGGCCAATATCCATTATGAATATAGATATAAAAATTCTCAAAAAAATAAACAAAATTCAGTGGCATATTAAAAGATTATGTACCATGAGCAAGTTGGATTTATCCAAGGAATTTAAGGGTGGTTCAACATACACTTATCAGTCAATGTCATGTATTATATCAATGGAATGAAGGAAAAAACCTACATCATCATCTCAATTGATGCAGCAAAAACATTTGACAAAATCCAGCACCCTTTCATGATAAAAACACTCAATAAACTAGGAATAGAAGGGAACTTCCTCAACCTGATAAAGGGCATTTATGAAAAACCCACAGATAACATCATTGTTGTTCCTTTGTGCCATCGAACCGGTTCTGACTCATATCGACGCTGTGTACAACAGAATGAAACAGTGCCTGGTCCTGCACCATCCTGAGAGTCATTGCTATGTTTGAGCTCATTGTTGCAGCCACTGTGTCAATCCATCTCCTTGAGGGTCTTCCTCTTTCTCGCTGACCCTCTACTTTACCAAGCATGATGTCCTTCTCCACAGACTGGTCCCTCCTGATAACATGTCCAAAGTACGTGAGAAAAAGTCCTCCCATCCTCACTTCTAAGGAGCATTCTGGCTGTACTTTTTCCAAGGCAGTTTTGCTCATTCTTCTGGCAGTCCATAATGTATTCAATATTCTTCACTAACACTATAATTCAAAGGCATCAGTTCTTCTTTGGTCTTTTTTATTCATTGGCCGGCTTTCAATTGCATATAAGGCAATTGAAAATGCCATGGGTCAGGTACAACTTACTCATCAGAGTGACATCTTTGCATTTGACCACTTTAAAGACGTCTTTTTGCAACAGATTGGCCTAATGTAACAAGTCATTTGATTTCTTGAGTGCTGCTTCTGTGCATATTGATTGTGGATCCAAGTAAAATGAAATTCTTGACAACTTCAGTCTTTTCTCCATTTATCATGATGTTTCTTCCTGGTCCAGTTGTGAGGATTTTTGTTTCCTTTATGTTGAGGTGTAATGCGTACTGAAGGCTGTGGTATTCTATCTTCATCAGTAAGTGCTTCAAGTCCTCTTCACTTTTAGCAAGCAAGATTGTGTCATCTACGTATTGCAGATTGTTACTGAGTTTTCCTCCAATCCTGATGCCCCATTCTTCATACAGTCTGGCTTCTCAGATTATTTGATCAGCATATAGATTGAATAAATATGGTGAAGGGATACATCCCTGACACACACCTTTCCTGATTGTAAACCACACAGTATCCCCTTGTTCTGTTTGAATAATTGCCTCTTGGTCTATGTACAGGTTCCTCGTGAGGACAATTAAGTGTTCTGGAATTCTAATTCTTTGCAATGTTATCCATAATTGGTTATGATCCACACAGTCGAATGCCTTTGCATAGTCAGTAGAACAGAGTAAACATCTTTCTGATATTCTCTGCTTTCAGCCGAGATCCACCTGACATCAGCAATGATATCCTTCGTTCCACATCCTCTTCTGAATCCAACTTGAATTTCTGGCAGTTCCCTGTTGATGTATTGTTGAAACTGCTTTTGAATGATCTTTAACAAAATTTTACTTGTGTGTGATATTAATGATATCATTCAATAATTTCCACATTCTGTTGGATCACCTTGCTTTGGAATGGGCACAAATATGGATCTCTTCCAGTCATTTGGTCAGGTAGACGTCTTCCAAATTTCTTAGTGTAGATGAGTGAGCACCTCCAGCACGGCATCTGTTTGTTGAAACATCTCAATTGATATTCCTTCAATTCCCGGAGCCTTCTTTTTTGCCAATGCCTTCAGTGAAACTTGGGCTTCTTCCTTCAGTACTGGTGGTTCTTGATCATATGCTACTTCCTGAAATGTTTAAACATTGTACTCAATGGAAAAAAAAATTGAAAATATTCCTCATGAGATCCATAATATATAAATAACTCTTACAATTCAACAACAAAAGGAAAATCAATTGAATTTAAAAACGGGCAAGATGTTTTGATTGCCATTTCTCCAGAAAATATATACAAATGGCCAATAAGCACATGAAAAGATGCTCAGCCTCATTAGACGTTAGATAAATGCCAGTCACAACCACAGTGAGATACTGTTTCATACCCACTAGAATGGCTTGTATCCAAAATAACAAGCATTGGAGAGGATGTGGATAAATTGGAACCCTTATACAATGCTGGTTGGCAGAAATGTACAATAGTGCAGTCACTTGGAAAATAATCTTATCAATTCTACAGTTGGTAAAACACAGAGTTACCATATGACCCAGCAATTCTACTCGTAGATATATACCCAAAGATTGACAACAGATAATTTAAGTAAATACCTGTGTGTGAATGTTCATAGCAGCACTATTCACAATAGCTAATAGGTGGAAATTACCCAAATATCCATTAATGGATGAATGGATAACCAAAACGTAGTATATACATACAGTGGAATATTATTCAGCCATAAAATAAAATACTAATATATGTTACAATGTAGATGAACCTCGAATCTATTATGTTAAGTGAAAGAAGCCAGACACAAAAGGTCACAGATGGTATTATTCCATTTATATTAAATATCCTGAGTAAGTAAATCCATAGAGACAGAAAGTAAACTGATGGTTGCCAAGGACTAGAGGGAGGGGGAATTGGGGAGTAACTGCTTAATGGATGTGGAGCTTTTTTTCGGGGTGGTGAAAATACTTTATAAGTTGATAAAGGTGATTATTCTACAACACTGTGAATGTACTAAATACTACTGATGGTAACTTTAAAATGGTTAATTTTATATCAGGTGAGTTTCACTTGGATAAAAACAAACTTAAGGAAGAGCTAGTGTGAAAATTTATTTTAAAAGAAATGATATACTATGCAAACACCAACTAACTGAAAGTTGGTATAGCTGTATTTGTGTTGGGCAAAGTAAATTTTAAGCCAGAACGCATTATTAGATACAAAGAGTGACATTTCAAAGTAAAATGTTCAATCTGACAGGAAGACATAACAATTCTAAATTTGTATGTACCTAATAACTCAAAAATATAAAACAAAAAATGAAAGATGTTCAACCAAACTATCAATTAATTATGAAGGTATAATAAAGATATTTTAAACCTTAAGGATTCAGAAAATTTATATCTTATAAGTCATATCTTTGGAAGACAGTATGGGCTCAAACAAAATGAGGAAATAACTCAAGTAAGAAAATGACATGGGATTCAGGATGATCCCATGATGATGGCTGTGAACAGGCATAGAGAGCAACCATCTTAGATTGGAGCAGGACAGTGGCTCTGGGAGAGATCTCTCTCTGACAAGGAGGGACTAACTGAATACATTAATAGGATACCTGTTGGGGAACTAAAAATATTATCATATGAAGACATTGGAAGAAGAAGAAAAAAAAAGAACAGGAAATTACTAAAGGAAAAGCTGAATAAGAAAGGAAACGTAATATATTCATGATATCTTACTTGGTTCTGCAGTGAATATAAGTTATTTAGTCATAATAATGGAAACACTTTTATAATTTTAACTAAAAGTAATATAACTATATTATGAGGATGGGACAGAAGGAGGCATAGTGCATAAGAAGTCTGTATTGAAATCTGTTAGAGTTAAGAAAAGCGAATATTTAAAATGGATAAGTAATAAATAATATGAGTATTAGTCAGAAATATAGAGGTAAGTATGAGAAGAAAAAAGCCTAAAGAGTACATAGTGGTTGCCTCTGAGGAGCAGAACTGGGTTGGTGATGGGTTAATTCCAGGGATAATTTTTTTTCATGTATTTGTTACTATATTTATTACTTTGAGAAAAATTAAATGATAATTTTAAATGGCAAAAGTAACTATAGTTGTGCTAATTATAGGAAATCTGAGAAGAAGAAAACAAAATAACCCTAATTCGACCACCAAGACTTCAGGTTTTGCTAGTATTTCCTTCAGGCCATTTATAACACACACACACTTTTTAAACTAAAGTTGAAATTATATTGCATTACAGTTTTTTATGCCTAAAATTTTATGACTATTTTCCCTTTCTATCTTATAAATCAAAAACATACATTTTAATGTCTTCAGAGTTTTCCAGCATATAACTGTTAAGATTTTATTCAACCATTAACCAATGGTTGAATATTTAAGGTGTTTCTAAATTTAGGAGTACTATAAATAATGTTGCAATAAACAGTCTTCTACATAAACATTACATATCCTTTTACATAATCAGAGATTATGTAAATAATGTAGCAATCATTGTCCTTTCCTCATAAAAAATACTGGTTATTTCCTGGTGATAAATACTTAAAAATAGGACTACTTAGTCAAGTATATGAATTGTTTTAAACTTTTAGATACATAACACTGCAAATTGCTTTCTGCGAAAGTTGAATTAATAATGTTATTATTGGAAGCCAAACTGAGTTGTACAGAGAGTATGTGATACAAAGGGAGGGGCAGATAAGGATGGGCTGGAGTGGGCAGGCAAGACACTGTGCATGAGCTCCTTTTGATCCTCACATCTTTTGGAAGATTTGCACTGTCCCCCTCACCAGTACAGTATTGGGAGGAAAAAGTATGAACATTCAGTAACATAAACTTCAGAACCCAGTAATGCCAAATTGAACCAATAAATGAAAAAGAAGTACAATTTTCCTGAAATCCTTGCTTCTTCACTTTTCTTACGAAGAATGTTTCCCAAGAACTGAAACAGGTTAATTAAGGTGCTAAGAAGACCGATACTATCTTTGTGCACATAAGCATCTCTCAAGACATCAGTGTAACAACATGGGTTTATTCCTGCCTGCAAAGGCTGTGTCTATACAACTGGCACAGAGTCCAACAAGACTGAGCAAGGTAAAAAAAAAAAAAGAAAAAGGAATTGCTTCAGTTTACTGCAACCTTCTCATTTGGTGCAATCCAAAGGCTATAAAACTGTAAATATGGGGATGACGATGATTACTATTATTAATATACCTCTTCATTACCACATTATCAGATTATCATTTAGATTTAAAAAAATTATTAACTGCAAATAGGTTACAAATTAAAAAATTTTTGATAATGAGTGAGGGATGGCATCCAACAATGGTCCATAGAATAGTGGCCTCAGAGTCACCAGGGGAGCATTTAAAAGTTACTGAATCCCAAGGCTCTATTCCTAGAGATTCTGATGTTTTTGGAATAGAAAGGGGCCTGGAAGTCTGCATTTTTAACAAGCTCTCCAGGGCGTTTGGATGCACAACCTGGTATGAAATTATAGTTATTGGTAACGGGTAGTACACAGAGTGCTTATTTTGCATTAATCTTACCAATCCTGGATATTGTTATTGAAATACCCATATACGTCCCTATCTTTATATCTACATACACATATATGTATGTGTGTATCAATTTTACAGGGCAACTAAAAACAACTTGACATAGTTTAAATTTGCATTTGTTTTGGTCCTAGAGAGAAGAAACATTTTTATATGAAAATTTTTGTACGTTTTCGTCTAAGTTGATTCCTCGCTTTTTTTTTTATCATCTTTTTTTTCTATCAGGATATTTGCAATTTTGTTTATTGATTTGTAAGAGCTCTTGAAATATTAAGATTTGCTTTCCATTTCTTGAGAACTTGAAAATGATGGAAATAAAACTATTCTCTAGAAATTCAGCTTAGGAATGAACAGATGATGGAGTGGAGCAGAAATATGAAAACGTAACTTTAAGAGAGAATTGCTGCCTGGCTGTCAGATTTGATTAAATTATTGAATTTATAATCATATCTAAAGTGAATACAAATGAGAACTTACGTAGCAAATGTTAGATGACCCAGACAACGCTGTGGTCTTAAGAACAGCTTTGGCTCCGTCAACACATTTTCTTGGCCCAGTGTTATTAAACATTCAAATCATGCAGCTAACTACAATTGATTTGATTTTATTGTCCCCAAGAAACACCCTCATTTGGCTCCCCATATGCCTATAGGGAGAACATGTGCTAAGCAGAGGCTTTAGGGTTTGATCTCTCAGCCATTTTGATTCTCATTAAGAATTAATAAACCAGCATCTTGACTGTACTCTGCATCCCAAGCAAGAATGTGTTGGTTGGCATTTAAAATTGGCTAGTTCCTTCTGCAGTTTTATTTCTCATTATTAATGAATAAATTGTCCTTCTGACTTTGTGTATCAGTCTCAGGAGCTTGATAAATATGAGTGGAGCTCTGATAGATTCAGTCACTAAAAACAAAACAAAGCAAAACACCCTTAACACATGAAGTCAGGTTCAGGACTCCCAACACAGTCACTCTGAGGTGCTTCCTTAAAGATAGCCAGTCAGTCTTTCCTTGGAAACACTCCTCTGGAGCTCCTGTGCTAAGTGAGCTTTTTTGAGCATGCATGAAGATTACTAATCCAGAAATAATTTTTATAGTTTACTATTAGTCTTTCATTTTGGTAATCATGTTTAGGGATGCATCAAAATGTTCAAATTGTGGAATACACTTATGGTATGGTGCTCATAGTGTATGTTTACGTTGGTGTTCTGTGAGTACTCAGTAAATGCTTGATAATACTAAGGAAACTGGGCTTTCTGGATTTTTCATTCGAATACCATATCAGTAGTTCTCTTTACTTCCTACTTAATTCTTTCCAGTGAAACCAATGCTCTCTGAGCAAGAAGGGCAGTAGAAATGTAAACTTCAGTCCAGAGGCTGGTCCCTGCTTCCACATATCCTTTGTTCATTATTCATGATCTTGTGGTACTTAATTCTGCAAGCTTAATTGTTCTGGTAGTTCCCAGAATGCAAGACTTGACATGATGTGTGCAGGAAACTACAAGCAGTCCAATGTTGCTACAAGCTGAAGTGTGAGGTGCCTAATGCTGGAAGAAGAGGCTGAAGGGGGAGAGCCAGACAGCAGGCTCTCATGAACATGTTAAGACAACAGAATTCATCCTGTAGGCAATTGGGAGCCATCGAAGAATTTTTGAGTAGGGGAATGGCAAAGTGAGATTGCCATTTTTGAGCTCAGTGTAGCAGAATTGGAGAAGAGAGGCCAGTTAGGAGCCCTTTGGAATGATTTAGGGAATAGAAGATGAGGGCTTGCACTAGGCCAAAGGGAAGACGGGTGCAGAAGCAAGGGTGGCTTTGAAAAAAATATTTGGGATGGGGATGTTGTTGTTGTTAGGTGCCGTGAGGTTGGTTCCAACTCATAGTGACCCTATGTACAACAGAATGAAACACTGCCTAGTCCTGCGCAATGCCCACAATCGTTGTTATGCCTGAGCCCATTGTTGCAGCCATTGTGTCATTCCATCTTGTTTAGGGTCTTCTTCTTCTTTGCTGACCCTGTACTTTGCCAAGCATGATGTACTTCTTCAGTAACTGATCCCTCCTGACAACATGTCCAAAGTATGTAGGACGTAGTCTAGCCATCTTTGCTTCTAAGGAGCATTCTGTGTCTTTTGGATTAATGCTAGCCTTGTTGGGGTGAGATGGTATCTCATTGTAGATTTAATTTGCACTTCTCTAACTGCTAATGATCATGGGCATTTCCTCATGTGACTGTTAGCGGCCTGAATGCCTTCTTTGGTGAAGTACCTGTTCATATCCTTTGCCCATTTTTTTAATTGGGTTGTTTGTCTTTTTGTTGTTGAGGTTTTGCAGTATCTTGTAGATTTTAGAGATTAGACGCTGATCGGATTTGTCGTAGCCAAAAATTTTTTCCCAGTCTGTAGGTCATCTTTTGACTCTTTTGGTGAAGTCTTTTGATGAACATAACTGTTTGATTTTTAGGAGCTCCCAGTTATCTAGTTTCTCTTCTGGTGTTTGTGCATTGTTATTTATGGTTGGTATTCTGTTTATGCTATGTATTAGGACTCCTAGCATTGTCCCTATTTTTTCTTCCATGATCATTATCATTTTCAATTTTATATTTAGGTCTTTGATCCATTTTGAGTTAGTTTTTGTGCATGGTGTGAGGTATGGGTCTTGTTTCAGTTTTTGGAAGATGGATATCCAGTTATGCCAGCACCTTTTGTTAAAGAGACTCTCTTTTCCCCAATTAATGGATTTTGGGCCATCGTCAAATATCAGCTGCTCAAAGGTGGATGAATTTACACCTGGATTCTCAATGCTGTTCCACTGGTCTATGTATCTGTTGTTGTACCAGTACCAGGCTGTTTTGACTATGGTGACAGTATACTAGGTTCTAAAATCAGATAGTGTGAGGCCTCCCACTTTGTTCTTCTTGTGTAATGCTTTACTTATCTAGGGCCTCTTCCCTTTCCATATGAAGTTGGTGATTTGTTTCTCCATCTCATTAAAAAATGCCATTGGAATTTGGATCGAGATTGCCTTGTATCTGTAGATCGCTTTGGGTAGAATTGACATTTTCACAATGTTAAGTCTTCCTATCCATGAGCAAGGTATGTTTTTCCACTTACGCAGGTCTCTTTCGTTTTTCTTTTTTTTTTGCAGTAGTATCTTGTAGTTTTCATTGTATGGGTCTTTTATGTCTCTGGTTAGATTTGTCCCTAAGTATTTTATCTTCTTGGGGGCTATTGTAAATGATATTGATTTGGTGATTTCCTCTTCGAGTTTCTCTTTGTTGGTGTAAAAGGTGCTAACTGATTTTAGTATGTTTATCTTGTATTCTGAAACTTTTCTGAACTCTTCTATTAGTTCCAGTAGTCTTCTTGTGGATTCTTTGGGGTTTTCTGTGTATAAGATCATATCATCTGCAAATAGAGATACTTTGACTTCTTCCCTCCCAAATTGGATGCCCTTTATTTCTTTTTCTAGCCTAGTTGCTCTGCCTAGGACCTCCAGCACAATGTTGAGTAAGAGTGGTGATAAAGGGAATCCTTGTCTGGTTCCTGTCCTCAAGGGGAATGCTTTCAAACGCTCTCCATTTAGGATGATGTTGGCTGTTGGCTTTGTATAAACGCCCTAATTATGTTGAGGAATTTCCCTTCTATTCCTATTTTTTTGAGAGTTTTTATCATGAATGGGCGTTGGACTTTGTCAAATGCCGTTTCTGCATCAATTGATAAGATCATGTGGTTCTTGTCTTTTGTTTTATTCATGTGATGGATTACATTGATTGTTTTTCTAATGTTGAACCATCCCTGCATACCTGGTATAAATCCCACTTGATCATGCTGAATTTTTCTTTTTTGATATGTTGTTGAATTCTATTAGCTAGACTTTTGTTGAGCATTTTTGCGTCAATGTTCATTAGGGATATTGGTCTGTAATTTTCTTTTTTTGTAGTGTCTTTAATGGGTTTTGATATCAGGGTTATGCTAGCCTCATAGAATGAGTTTGGGAGTATGCCGTCCTTCTCTATGCTCTAAAATACCTTTAGTAGTACTGGTGTTAACTCTTCTCTGAAAGTTTGGTAGAATTCTCCGGTGAAACCGTCTGGGCCAGGGCTTTTTTTTGTTGGGAGTTTTTTAATTACCTTTTTAATCTCTTCTTTTGTTATAGGTTTATTTTGTTGTTTTACCTCTGATTATGTTAGTTCAGGTTGGTAGTGAGTCTCTACAAATTTTTCCATTTCCTCTAGGTTCTCAAATTTGTTAGAGAACAATTTTTCATAGTATTCTGTTATGATTCTTTTAATTTCAGTTGGGTCTGTTGTGATATCACCCATCTCATTTCTTATGCGGGTTATTTGCTTCCTCCTAAGGAGCATTCTGGTTGTCTTCTTCCAAGACAGGTTTGTTTGTTCTTTTGGCAGTTGATAGTATATTCAGTATTCTTCACCAACACCACAATTCAAAGGCATCAGTTCTTCTTTGGACTTCC
>NW_004443999.1:1991227-2025675 GCF_000243295.1 Trichechus manatus latirostris
TCCATTTCTGAAATCTTGTTGTTTATCTTTTGGATTTCTAATTGTTGTTTTTGTATAATTTCTAGTTGTGAATTTATTTTGGATTTTTTTTTTTGCATTATTTTCCTAAATTCTTCTATTTTTCTGTCTGCCTTTTCCATGAATTTGTCTATGTTTTCCTCATTTTTGTCTGCTTTTTGCTTCAACTCTTGGATGATTCTAAGTATTAGAGATTTGAATTCCCTATCAGGTAGTTCTAGTGCCTTTTCTTCTACTGGAAAGTCATCTGGTGTTTCATTTTGGACGCCTATTGGAACCATCTTGTCCTTTTTTTGTAAGTGTTTTGATATTGTCTGCTGTCTTCGGGACATTTAGTAGTTATTTTTCTTGTTTATTGATTGTAGATTTGTTGGTTTCATCCTTTTTTTTTAATTTGGTTATGTCTGAGCAGGCGGGCTGTGTGTTCTTTGTTGTTTGCTCATCTGTGGGCACAATACTTTTCTTCTTCTTCTCCAATTGGCAGGGTCGGTTGCTCAGCTATGGTACAGCAGGGCAGGTCTAGCTGAAGAGGAGTTGCTGGAATGGGTTGTTTGTGGCACTTACTACAGCCACCAGGGCGGGTCAGTTATCCATGCAGGGCAGGTTCCAGTAGGCCGCGCCTGTGCTGTTTGGTGGTGTGATGTTAAGCGCAGGGTGCAGGTAGGTAGGATGGAGGGGGGAGATTGTGATGTGTGGAGCTAAGATGGGTATGGGAGAGAGGAGAGACGAACAGGAGCCAAAAACATACAAACAAACCAAAAAGAGTGCTAGGGGAGCTTGCCGTTGGAGTGGAGAGATAAGAGACTATGAAATGGAGAAAAACAAAAAGGGGAAGAAAAAGAAAAAAAAAAGAATGAATAAATAAAAATCAGAAAGAAAAAAGAACAGCAAAGCTCCCAGGGATCCCACTGGTGTGGTACAAAGTCTGGGGAAGTTGTTCCCAGGTGTTGAAGTACAGCCTGGCTAGAAGGCATGGAGGAATTTAGCACCAGGTATTCAGGGGACAGGAAGAGAAGGAAGGTATAGAGAGCCGAGAAACTGAGTAATGAAGAAAGACAAAAAGGGAGAAAGAAGGAAAAGAAAACAAAACAAATTTAAAAAAAAAAAGAACAAGAAAAGCCCCCCAAAAAAAACAGAAAAAAAAAAGCACGAAAAAGAAAAGAAAAGAAATGCCCTCAGGGATCCCTCTGCGGTCTGTGCAAGCTGAGGGGGTAGGTCCCAAGCCGCGTAGCACTGTCCGGCCAGAACGGGCTCCCAAGTCAAGAAAAGGAAAAGAAAACAAACAAACAATTCAAAATAAACAAACAATCAAAAGCCCTGGGTTATCACCAGCATGGCAGCCCCTCAGGAAGAAGGAAAGATGGCGCACGGAGCCAGGTATTTGAGTGAAAGGAGGGGGAGGTGGTGAGAGGTAAGGAAGAAATCAGAAGTGGAAAAAAGCAACACCAGCAGCCAACAAATGGCACTCAGGAAGTCGGTCAGTGTGGGTGGGTGGAATCCAAGCAGCCAGTGCTTCCCGGCCAAGGGACTGTGGCTGCGGGAAGCAGAGGAGGCCTAGCGGGGGTGAAGAAGGGTGGGGGGTGGGAAAGCATATATCACCAATTACCAGTTGTTCTGTCTCCTGCTGGAAGCTCCATGAAGTTGCTTTCTCATAACCCCTATTTGCTGGTCTCTGATAGGAGTGCAATATGGTGCATCCGAGCTGTGTTAGCTGATAGGGGACCTCTGCATGAACCTCTCCTTGCTCTCCGTTCTATGTCAGTTTTCTCACTCCATCTGGTGCTTGGCTGAGCTCTTTATCTCTTCATTTGTTGTTTTAGGGTTTCAGGATTGCTGTTTTCTCTGTTTGGCTTAGTTTTTCAGATCTTTGCTGTGGAGGGAGGATGTGGTGCTTCTGCCTAGAGCGCCACGTTGCCCTCAGCATACAGATTGAATAGGTATGGTGAAAGGATACAACCCTGACACACACCTTTCCTGACTTTAAACCATGAAATGTTCCCTTGTTCTGTCCAAACAACTGCCTCTTGATCTATCTACAGGTACCTCATGAGCACAATTAAGTGTTCTGGAATTCCCATTCTTCGCAATGTTATCCATAATTTCTTATGACCCACACAGTTGAATGCCTTTGCATAGTCAGTAAAACACAGGGAAACACCTTTCTGGTATTCTCTGCTTTCAACCAGGATTCATCTGACATCAGCAATGATATCCCTGGTTCCACATCCTCTTCTGAATCCAGCCTGAATTTCTGCCAGTTCCCTGTCAATATATTGCTGCAGCTGCTTTTGAATGATCTTCAGCAAAATTTTACTTGCCTGTGATATTAATGATATTGTTCAATAATTTCTGCATTCAGTTGGATCACCTTTCTTGGGAATAGGCATAAGTATGGATCTCTTCCAGTCAGTTGGCCAGGTAGCTGTCTTCCAGATTTCTTTGCATAGACCAGTATGCACTTCCAGTGCTGTATCCCTGTATTGAAACATCTTAATTGATAATCTGTCAATTCCTGGGGGCTTGTTTTTTGGCAGTGCCTTCAGTACAGCTTGGACTTCTTCCTTCAGTACCATTGATTCCTGATCATAGGCTGCCTCTTGAAATGGTTGAATGTCAGCCAATTCTTTCTAGTATAATGATTCTGTATTTCTTCTGTCTTCTTTTGATGCTTCCTGTGTCATTTAATATTTTCCCCATAGAATCCTTCATGATTGCAACTTGAAGCTTGAATTTTTTCTTCAGTTCTTTCAGCTTGAGAAATGCTGAGTGTGTTCCTCCGTTTTGGTTTTCTATCTCCAGCTCTTTGCACATGTCATTATAATAGTTTACTTTGTCTTCTCGAGCCACCCTTTGAAATCTTCTGTTCAGTTCTTTTACTTCATCATTTCTTCCTTTTGCTTTAGCTATTTGATGTTCAAGTGCAAGTTTCAGAGCCTCTTCTGAGATCTGTTTTGGTCTCTTCTTTCTTTCCTATCTTTTTAATAACCTCTTGCTTTCTTCATGTATGATGTCCTTGATGTCATTCCACAGCCTGTCTGATCTTTGGTCATTAGTGTTCAATGCATAAAATCTATTCTTGAGATGGTCTCTAAATTCAGGTGGGATAACTGAAAGATGTACTTTGGCTCTTGTGGACTTGTTCTCAATTTCTTCAGTTTCATCTTGAACTTGCATATGAACAATTGATTATCTGTTCTGCAGTTGGCCCCTGACCTTGTTCTGACTGATAATATTGAGCTTATCCGTTGTCTATTTCCACAGATGTAGTTGATTTGATTCCTGGATGGGAATGATTAAGAATTAAACTTTGAAACTTCACTTTGTCATGTTTGTGGGCATTATTTGATTGGAAGTACCCATAAGCCTCTATACTTCAGAGCCCTGATAAGTAAGAGGCTAATTAAGCACATATCCGAGCATTTGTGACATCGTTTAAATTTTCCCACCAAACACCTAGACACCATGCCTGATTTCAAAGTCACTAACAGGGTTCACGCAAGGAACATCATTGAGCAGCCTTGGTTTGTTTTTTGGTTCTCATGCACCTCACTTTGTCATTCTTCTGCCTTTTCTGAATCATCACTTCTGGAGAAGCTATTTTCCAGATACACTGTAGCACCTCTCACATTACTTCTTTTACTCTCTTTTAACTCTGCCTTCTCACAACTCCAAGTTTCTATTCTCTCCTGTTGCCAGGGCTCTGATATTGGGAGGGAAAGCTATAAAAATTCAGAAACATGCAAATTAATCTGTATTTCTGCTCTGAGAAAGTGCCTTTTGGGAAAGATCCCAGGAGAAGAACTCCAAAGGAGCTAAACCCTATCGATAAAAGTACATATTCTACCACCTTAGTTGAGATGTATTTTGGGATAGAGTGATCATTAAGTATCAACACATTTCATGTCAACTATTTCCATTTATCATTTTCACCTTTCAGAAAGAAGTCTATGATCTAAGCTTGGCCGTTCACTTTCTTTGCAAGCATGTGGGAACAAAGAACATTTGAGTAACTGATTTGAGCATCTTATTTCATTTGAGTCCATTAAGGAACAAGTAAGAGAAACTCTGGCAGTTACATAATTAACTTGATAGACTAGAAAACTGGTTAATTCAGAATCCCAAGTGTCTCTACCTCTAAGAACAAGAGTTAAATTTAACAGCTGAAACAAAATCCAACCCTTACTAGTTAAGGGTCCACTTCTGCCTTTTACAACTCCGTTCATCTACAATGTCCATGCCATCAGCCTCTAAGCTTGGCTCCACCCAGTTTCTGGGTCAGTCTTGATCAAGTCACCTGAGCTCTGAGAAGCTTTCACCTGCTTCTGGCTTTAGTTTTGTGGCCCTAAGCCTGGTTTCCCTGCAGTGATCAAGCTGTATGCCCATCTAGCCTTACCCTGTTGGATGAAACTGTGTGGGACAATCCCTATGATGGGTTTCATCTCTTTATGTCTGCTAGTACTCTAGGTCCCCTGCTGAAGCATGGTTTAATATTTCTACTGGGTCTATATTATGTTCAACAAAGCATATAAACTTATAAAATAAAGATTTGTGAGGTTATAGTTCAGTGCAGCACGTCTGGAAGGCAGAAGTTGACACGCCAATATGTCTTGTCAACATGCCTAGCAGTTGAAATTCCCTGTAATTTGGCAGCTGGATACTGTCTCCCTTGGTTCCAGCCACTAACAGAGGTCTTATTCCAAATTAAATGAACCCTCCAAAACTCTGAGGCTGCTATGCTACCCACCAGAGTTGGGGCATTGCCTTTGCCTAGTGATTCCTGGTGTTCTTTCTTTCCAGCAAACGGAATCCTCATTAGCATCAGCGATGCTTGGAACTAACACCCCTTTGGTCTATGATGTAAATTGTCCTCTCTTCTTGGCCAGAGGGCAGCTGTAAAGCCATCTACTGTTCTTTGCTACCCCTGGTCCTACCCATTCCCAGCTCCTTGTCCTCTAACCTCACCCGCAACCCCAGCCTACACGTCAGGGCTCAGCTTGCCCTGTTACAGTGAAAAGCTTACGTTTTCTGGTTTTCGTAAACTAGCTTTATTGACACCAAATTTAACCTCAGCATAGTTTAATATTTCTACTGGATCTATATTATGATCAACAAAGCATATAAACTTATAAAATAAAGGTTTATGAGGTTATAGTTCAATGCAGTATATCTGGAAGGCAGAAGTTGACACACCAATATTATACTGTACTTCCTCCTAAAGTTCATATTCGAAAGGCAGCCAAGATTGATGAAACTCTAAAAGATAAGTTAAAGAAGAGGGAATACATAGTTGCTCTTAGTACAAGAGCAAGAATGAATAATAGAGACACTCATTGTTTGATTTGTCAGCCTTCTAAGGGGGAAAATCTCTTCGGGGACTTGTCTTGTAGAGTCATTTTTTGTGGAAAACAATATTACACCAGAACTCCTTGGGAAGAGTCAAGGGAGAAGAGAGGAAATACTTGGCCATTGTAAAGCACGCTCTTTATCAGAAAAAGCATTCAATGAAGGTTTAAATATAGAACAGTCCATTACAATGGGTTCTCAATAGTCATGAGCATCCAGTTAACCCAATATTATGCTTAAATGAGAATGACATTATTTCCATATCTGAGTTTCTAATTTGAAAAATATAAAATACCCTTGATACAAAAACTAAACACTAAAGAATATCTACTCTTGCCTTGACAAATCAAGTTTTTGCAGTACCTTAAGGTGAGTTGAGAATAAGCTATAGATAGACTATGCCAAGTTTATCTTCAAGTCGTGTTTTTCCTACTTAGGCTTTTAATTATGCCCGTCCTTCCAGCTTCTTCTCCATTGCCCCATCTTCTCTTGCCTCCATAGCAGACCCCAGTGTCCACATATTTTTCCCCTTTGCCCCATTTATTTACTGAACTAGCACTTACTGAGCATTCTTGTCCACCTTCCCCACAATCTGAGAACTGGGCACTACATTCTCTTGCGAAATGTCTCTCCTGGCTGGAACCCTGCTGCAAATTTAAAAAACTATTTAAGTAATTGGTGTCACTGAATTGTTGTCGTTGTTATGTGCCATCGAGTCAGTTCCGACTAATAGCGACCCTACGTACAACAGAATGAAACACCGCCTGGTCCTGCGCCATCCTCACAATTGTTGTTATGCTTAAGCCCATTCTTGTAACCAACGCATTAGTCCATCTCATTGAGGGTCGTCTTCTTTTTTGCTGACCCTGTACTTTACCAAGCATGATGTCCTTCTACAGGGACTCAACCATCCTGACAACATGTCCAAAGTATGTGAGATGTAGTCCTGCCATCCTTGTTTCTAAGGAGCATTCTGGTTGTTCTTCTTCCAAGACAGATTTGTTCATTCTTTTGGCAGTCCATGGTGGACCAATAAGCGACATCATGATAAATGGAGAAAAGATTGAAGTTGTCAAGGATTTCATTTTACTTGCATCCATAATCAACACCCATGGATGCAGCAGTCAAGAAATCAAAAGACGCATTGTATTGGACAAATCTGCTGCAGAAGACCTCTTTAAAGTGTTGAAAAGCAAAGATATCACCTTGAAGACTAACGTGCACCTGACCCAAGCCATGGCATTTTCAGTCACCTCCTTTGCGTGTGAAAGCTGGATGACAAATAAGGAAACCAGAAGAAGAATTGACACCTTTGAATTGTGGTATTAGAGAAGAATACCACTGAAATGTACACGTTAAAATGTTAAATTGGCAAATTTTGTGTTATATATACAGTAAAACCTGTGAAAGTCTGAACCGGTGTAAAGCAGAAACCTTCCAGAGAAGGAAAATTGAAAATTTTCTACTACTAGAGAGTGATGTACCTGTCAAAGGCAGAAAACTTGTGAGACCCAGAAAAACAAGGCAGCCTCGTGGAGTTCCAGCTCTCACAGATTTCACTGTATTTACAAGAAAAAAAAGTAAAATCTCAAAGTAAAAAAAAAAAAAAAAAGTAGAAGAAGAACCATCTAAATCTCAGACAAAAGCCACAAATTCAAGAGAAGGATGGAATTAAGATAGAAGAATTAAGGATGGAACTAAGATACATAAGATATAGAAATTAAATGAGCATCAAAGAACAGCTCAAGGAGAGTTTTTTTGGCATCAGAGAAGCTCTACTAACCTTG
The DNA here is from genome assembly GCF_000243295.1 of Trichechus manatus latirostris. NCBI lineage: Eukaryota > Metazoa > Chordata > Mammalia > Sirenia > Trichechidae > Trichechus > Trichechus manatus. Next base: position 1,998,376 of record NW_004443999.1, read on the forward strand.
TTATCTCACTTAATATAGTTGATAGCTAATTCCCCCTACTTTGGGGGCACAGTGGTTAAGAGTTCAGATACTACCCAAAAAAGGTTGGCAGTTTGAATCCACCAGCTGCTCCTTAGAAACCCTATGGGGCAGTTCTACTCTTTCCTATAGGGTCGCTATAAGTCAGAATTGCCTCAACGGCAATGGGTTTTTTTTTTTTTTCTTCGTGTTTTGGAGAGCTGTGAGCTAGGACTCCAGTAAATGGGATGCTAGCCAATCAGCTCTCACTATTCCGTTTAATTCTGTAGTAAAGCATGCTAGACCTGAGTCCAGACCTCCCGTTTGACTTTATGAAGTTCAGTCTGAAGTGTTGGGATAATAGAAGTAGGCAGTTATTTATTCATTTTTAATTAAGCAATAGCTCCCTGTTTCCCCCTTCCACCTGCCCCTGGTGACCACTAATAAACTTTGGTCTCTATACATTTGCCTGTTCTAAATATTTTATATAAGTGGGATCATATAATATTTATTCTTTTGTGACTGACTTATTTCACATAGCACAGTGCTTTCAAATTTCTTCTATGTCACAGCACACATCAGAACTTTATTTTTCTTTATGGCTGAATAATATTCCATTGTATGTATGTACTACATGTTTATCCATTCATCTGTTGATGGACACTGGGTTGTTTCCACCTTTTGGCTGTTGTGAATAGTGCTGCAGTGAACATTGATGTACAAATATCTGTTCGAGTCTCTGCTTTCAGTTCTTTTGGGTATAGGTGTGGAATTGCTGGATCATAGGGTGATCCTAGGGCGCACTAGTGGCACAGTGGTTAAGAGCTCGGCTGCTAACTGAAAGGTTCGTGATTTAAACCCACCAGCAGCTCCACAAGAGAAAGATGTGGCATTCTACTTCCATAAAGATTACAGCCTTGGAAACCCTGTGGGGCAGGCAGGTCTACTTTGTCCCATAGGGTCGCTGTCAGTCAGAATCAACTCAATGGCAACGGGTTTTTCAGGGTAATCCTATGCTGAACTTTTTGAGGGACCAGCAAACTGTTTTCCACAGTGATTCTACCATTTTACGTTTCCACCAACAGTGGACGAGGGTTCCAATTTCTCCGTATCCTCAACAACACTTATTATTTTTGTTTTTCTGACCTTAGCTATTCCAACTTGTTGTCAAGTCGATTCTGACTCATAGTGACCCTATAGGACAGAGTAGAAATGCCCCATGGGGTTTCCAAGGAGTGGTTGGTGGATTCGAACTGCCAACCTTTTGATTAGCAGCCATAGCTCTCAACTACTGTGCCATCAGGGCCCCTTAGCCACTCTAGTGGGGGTGAAATGATAACTCATTGTATTTTTGATTTGCATTTCCTTAATGACTATGATACTGAACATCTTTTCATGTGCTTGTTGGCCATTTTTATATCTTCTTTGGAGAAATGTGTGTTCAAGTCCTCTTAAAAATCCAAAACCAAACCCGTTGCCATGAAGTCGATTCTGACTCATAGTGAGCCTATAAGGACGGAGTAGAACTGCCCCATAGGGTTTCCAAGGAGCCGCTGGTCGATTTGAACTGCTGACCTCTTGGTTAGCAGCCAAGCTCCAAGGGCTCCAAGTCCTCTTAGGCACTGAATTTTTTATAAATCAGTTGAACAGTAGTCTGATTATGCAGTGACAGTTGACTAATGTGGCTGCTGCCCTTGACTCTGATGGTAAAATAGTTGACCTATCAGGTGTGGTTACACAATGTTAGGTTATCTCACGGCAATGTTAGTTTCCACCTCCACACACCAACTCAGAGAAAGAAACTTTTATTTTATTTACAAAAATTCTGAGACATAAAATGTAGTTTTAAAAGAAAGTGGAAACAAAAGTTGGACAATTGGGGTCAAACGGGCTAAAATGAACGTCTTGGGAGAAAACATCTGGAGTCCTAAGTCTAATGCTTAGGATTTAAATAATATGTAAAAGAGTAATTTGCTAAAAAGCATTCATCAAATATAATGTCTAAGCCCATGGAAGCAGCAGTCAGGAAATCATACGAAGCATTGCATTGGGCATATCTGCTGCAAAAGATCTCTTTAAAGTGTTAAAAAGCAAAGATGTCACTTTAAGGACTAAGATGCGCCTGACCCAAGCCATGGTGTTTTCAGTTGTCTCATATGCATGCGAAAGCTGGACAATGAATAAGGAAGACCAAAGAAAAATTGATGCCTTTGAATTATGGCGTTGGCAAGGAATATTTAATATACTGTAGACTGCCAAAAGAATGAACAACTCTGTCTTGGAAGAAGTACAGCCAGAATGCTCCTTAGAAGCAAGGATGGCAAGACTTTGTCTCACATACATTGGACATGTTATCAGGAGGGACCAGTCCCTGAAGAAGGACATCATGCTTGGGAGACTAGAGGGTCAGCAAAAGCGAGGAAGACCTTCAGTGAGACAGACTGGCATAGTAGCTGCAACAATGGGCTAAAGCATAGCAATAATTGTGAGGATGGTAAAGGACCAGGCAGTGTTTCATTTTGTTGTACATGGGAACCTACTCGATGGCACCTAAAAACAACAACATGCTTTGATTTTTTTTCTCTTTATGACATGATAATGATTTTCCTGTCACTTATACTATTTAGTCTCTACTTATTCTCAAATACAAGTCTATCAGACTGGAGAAGAGTAACTTCACAATTGGGCAGCATAAAATTTACAATACTTTTGAAAATTTGCTGAAGCTGAATGAGATGGGAGTAGTGATTTTAGGAAAATACACATAATATATTTGAGGAAAAATATAGATAATGTATTTGAGAAAAAATATCTTCAGAGAAAAATTTGCTTAGAATGCAAGCTTGGGAGTTTCAGAAGGAAAAAAGAAGAGAATAGATGCAAAGAAAAATGGCCATATGCCAGTATGATATTCTGCCTTTAAATTTGTGTATACCTGTTTTAAGAGTAACATACAGTAAAATTCACTGCTCTGAGTATACAGTTCTATGAATTTTGAGATATACTTAGAATTGTGTGACTGCCTCCACAGCCAAGATACAGAAGAGTTCCCTTATCTCAGAAAAATTCCTTGTGCTCCTCCTCAAACATTCCTCACAACCCAACCACTGGCAACCATTGATCTGTTCTCTATCTCTATCAATTATGTGTTAATATTATAATAATTCAGAAAACAACCATTAATACTTAAAGAAAATATTTAAAAAATTGAATTTGTATTTAGATTAATATTTTTGTTGCAGAGACATGTATAGGGTAAGAACCTGAGATTCTAAGGTAGAAATTTAATAGAAATGGGAATTTGAGGGGAAAAAAGAATGATGTAAAATTTTTGACGTTAAAGCTTGTTTATGTCAATTTATAATGAAAAAAATTAGATGTCAACTTAGACATGTGAAAGTATATGTAGTAACTCAAACTTATTTTTGAGGGAAAGTGAACAAAGTGTTGAAGACCAGTGAACTAAGGGATTGGCCCTTCTATGAAGATTATTTTCTCATGAAAATCTTTTTTGTCCTCTTCTGTTTACTTCTTCCATCTCCTCTCCACACTTTCTGTTTTCCTTCCATGTTCCCCAGGATTTTTCTTTCTCAGCACTTTGATCACTTTTAATTATGTATTTAATAATTATTCATTTAATGTTTCTCTTCCTCACTAAATTATGAGTGCCCGGCACACGTGTTCAGCTCTATGCTTTTACTGATCAAATAGCAGCATTTTATTTAGGACTGAACAGGAAATCCTTGAGGGCAAGGATCACATGTTTATATTCCCAGGACCTGGCACTGTGCCTAGCATATAGTAATTTCCAAAAAGTGTTTTATAAAATAGTTAATCAAGTTGTGAGAGCAGGTTGTTATGAACCATTTAAAGAGTTGAGGAGAGTGTTTTGAGCACTGATTACATGGCATCACGGTGGAAATGTCCACTGTCCACCAAAATGTCAGGCTCCTCTTCTCATCATTTGGAGTTGTTACTGGGAGGCAGCTACCTAGCCAGGCTGCATTTCCCAGACCCCTTACCAATGAAATGTGGATAGGAGGATGCCTACAACTTTTAGAACTTTTTTTTTTTTTTTAATGAAGTTACTGTGCCTTCTCTGTTGTCTCTTTCCCCTTCCATTGATTGAATGTAGTGTCTCCAAGGTCCTAAGAGATGGTAAATCCTCAACATATGTCTTAATAATCTAGTGCTGCTATAACAGAAATACCACAAATGGGTAACTTTAACAAACAGAAATTAATTTTCTCACAGCTAGGAGGCTGTAAGTCTGAATCCAGGGTTCTGGCTTTAGGGGAAAGCTTTCTCTCTGTCAGCTCTGGAGAAAGGTCTTTGTGTCTTTTGAGCTTCTGCTAGTGGGTGATCTTCACGTGGCTTGACATCTTTCTTCCCCCATCGCTGCTTCTCTCGCTTGCTTGTGTAACCTCTTTTATATCTCAAAAGAGATTGATTTAAAACACACCATACACTAATTTTGTCTTGTTAACATAATGAAGACAACCCATTCCCAAATGGGATTATAACCACAGGCATAGAGGTTAGAATTTACAGCACATATTTTTGGGGGACATGATTCGTAACAACATAGGAGAAGCCTCGGTTCCTGAATCACTACTTGAAGGAAAGATTTGCTGACCTGCCACCCTCACATATAACACACACAGACATAAGCACAAAATAAACTTTGGTGTGTAAAGCCATTGGCAATTAGGGGTTTATTTGTTATAGCAGCTAGTATAACCACAAAAGCTCAGTGCTTTTACTGCCTAATGGAAGATCAGCTCCATGTGTGTTCAAAAACCAGCAATAACAACAATAAAAATGAAAAGGGAACATTGCTGTAGCAGAGTCCCTTATGATTAAATGAACAAGATTCAGTAGCTTATATATTTAATATTTCAACCAGGAAGCTCTATTAAAAGAGTAGGTTGGAGTTTAAAAAGCAAAAAAAGGCAACTAATGTAAACAGTGGGAATCTAAACTATAGTATTCTGATGGAAAATAGTCAAGAAAAGAAGAAGAAACATTAAGATTGTCTTTAAATATGTTAAAACGAAATAGGCAGTTTCTTAGTTACCTAGTACTACCCTAACAAAAGATACCACAAGTGTGGTATAAGTCCTAACCCATGTACCTGGCTTTAAAGAACAAAAATTTATTTTCTCACAGTTCTGGAGGCTAAAAGTCCAAATCAGGGTCTTTGCCCTATCAGTGCCTTCTGTGGGCCTCTCTCCTAGTTTCTGGCGTCTGCTGGCAATCACTGGCATTCCTGTGTTTGTAGATAGGTCCTCACATGGCATCTGTCTTTGCCCTGTGTGTGTGAATCTGTGTCTATTCTATTTTTATAAGATGTCATTCTGAAGTGATTAGCTTTAGGACCCACCCTTCTCTGGTATGACCTCTTTAACATAACAAGAGAAACCTATTTCCACAAGGTCCTCTTTACAGGTACATGTGTTAGAACTTCAGCATAACATTTTGAGGGACACAATTCAATCCATAACAGGTGATAAAGGTCAGTGAGGACTTCGTGACACATTAGTAGGGAGCAAGGGGCAGATGAAACACATATTGTTGAAAGTCTGAATGAACATTTCTTATTATTGATAAAATACTCTGAAGTTCTCAGCTAAGGTCTCAGTAACATCTCAGCTATTGGACTCATGATACCAGTATGCGGTTCACATAACTAAGGGAAACTTTGAAAGTCTTTCTTTGTCTCTCTCTTTCTCCCTCTCACTTGTTCCTTCTCTGTCTCTCTCCTCTCTCTCTGTCTCTCTCTATGTCTCTGTGTCTCTGTTTCTCTGTCTGTCTCTTCTCTCTCTCCCTCTTTTTTAATTTAAAGTTGAAATTGAGTAAAGAAAAAATTTTAGTTGGGACATTTAAAAGCTGAGGGCATCTTTCTTACTCAGATTCTGTTCCACATACTTTGAAAAACTGAGTGAGGAGAATTAAATGATTTTCATACTGTTCATATTTCATCCACTGGGTCCAGAAAAACACTACAATGGACAAAGTGCTGTGGAAGATGACACAGTTTATCCTCAGTAAGCTCAGAATTCTCATAAATTGAGAATTAACTCTGGGAATTATGAGCTTACTGAGGATAGGTTGCTGTGAGTTGGAATCAATTTGACAGCAATGGGTTGTTTTTTGTCTTTTTGTAAGCTCATAATATGTAAGTGTGTGGAGGGGAGATGGTTGGCAGGGGATATAGCCCTGAGCACAGAGAACTAAGTAACATAGCCATCTGGGACTGCTCAATGAATATATGAAAAACCCAGGAGAGCTGTTTGCCCCAGGAAAGAGGGTCAAGACTAAATGGCTTCAAGGCAATTTAAAAATGCCCCTGGGAAGCTGGTATCATGGCCACATGGGATTGCAAAAGGCAGTTGAGAGAGATTTTCCTGCAGAAGTTTGCCTGATTCTGAGGATATGAGCAATAGAAAGAGTTCCTGATGATCTGGGTTTGCTGACAGCTTCACTCCATGCCCCTGGAAAATTGGAGTTGAGGACTGAACGTCATTGCTGAGTTCCGGGAGATGGCTTAGCTGGTTTTCATGAACCATGCTCCTGTAAAAATTTTGAAAGCACAACCTCAGCCAGTAGTGACATGCTTAGTTTGTTAGGTGGCTTTACTCATTGCTTTTCAATATTTGGAAACATACGCCATGTTCGAACTTGCTTCACCAGAAAGGTTCCAGTGCACAGTTGGATAAGGAGCAGGTTGGAGAGAGAGGGTTTTGACTTCAGTAGAAGGAACTGGTCAGGACAGTTGTTTAGGTATCATTGTTAGGGTGAGCGGTCAACCAAAATCCAGATTTAAACAAAGATAACATGAAGGAATAATCACATCTTTCTTTCCAATTTTCTCCATGTTCTTTTCACTTAATAAGGTTGATTCCTATGAGTTATAATCATGCCTGAAATTTGAAGCATGTTAATGAAATTTCTTGGGAGAGAGAACAATCGGGCACGAAGGGAACCAAAAGAGGCATCTGACTGGGAGAAATCAGCCAAGACTTTATGGAAAAGATAATACTTGATCTTGACTTTGAAAATCAATAGAACTTAAAACAAATAAAAAAAAAAACAAAAAACAAAACAACTTTTCATGATGTATAGCACACATACAGAAATGTGCACATATCTAAATGTATAGGTCAATGAATTAATTTGAAGTAGAAGTGAAAACATTTTGAGCACCCAGAAGTCCCATTATGCTTCCCCCTAATTTCTACCCCTCCTTCTTCCCTTAATGTAACCACTGTCTCAACATTTAGTACCACAGACTAGTTTTACCTGTATTTAAACTTTATATAAATGGATTTACGCAGTATGAGGTCATTCACGTTGGGTTCTTTTGTTTGACTTTTTTTTTTTTTTTTCCTAAGAGTGGTCAATGTTGTAAGCTGCAGCTTTTCATTAATTTTCTTTGCTTTATGGTATTCTATTGGGTGTTATGAATTGATTTATGTCTCCTAAAAAGATATATTGAAGTCCTAACCCCTGTACCAATGAATGTGACCTTGTTTGGATATAGAATCTTTCTTTAAAGACGTGGCCAGTTAACAATTTGAACTGCCTACCTTTTGGTTAGCAGCCAAGCTCTTAACCACTGTGCCACCAGGGCTCCTCATACTGGAGTTAGGTAGGTCTAATCCCTTCTAAGTGGTGTCTTATAAAAGGGGAGAACAGACGCAGAGACAGGGTCACACAGGGAAAAGAGATACCATCGGAACTTGAATTTAAAAGCCAAGGAATACCAAGAAATGCCTGCAAGAAATACCATAAGCTGGAAGAGACAAGAAAGGATCTTCTAGAGTGAACAGAAAGAGTATGGCCCTATTGGTGCCCTGAATTCAGACTTCTAGCCTCCAAAACTGTGAGACAATACATTTCTATTTGTTGAAGGCATTTTGTGGTATTTTGTTACTTCAACCCTAAGAAATGAAGATATATATATATGTGTGTGTGTGTGTATATATGTGTTATATACACATATATATATTTATCTATTCTACTGTTGATGAAAATTTAGTTGTATCCAGTATTTGAGTCTTACAAATAATGATGCTATGAACACTTCATCTACATGCTTTTTAGTGCACACATATATGCATTTTCTTGAGTGCATATCTGAGAATGAAATTGTTGGTCATAGGATATGAATATGATTAACTGATAATGTCAAACTTTTCTAAAGTGGTTGTTGTATAGGATTTAACAAAGGAAACTGTGTGGAAGGGGATTGGAGACAAAAAAACTTCGTGGTGTAGAGATAGCGGCATGAAAGAGCTTAGCAAGCTCCGGGACCAGTGAGTGTTTTAGGGTGGTTAAAATTTTGAGTGTATCAGGGATCTAGTACTAGATCAGTCAAGTGTAGATAGGGAGAAGAATAGGGAAGGTCATAATGCCTTCCTGTGAAACGTGAACATTTCATAATGGGAAACTATTGATGAAGTTTAGACCGGAGAGCAAATTTATCAGATCTGTGCTTTATGAAGAGGGGTCTGTATGAACTCTGTGTAGGGTAAGGTCTGGGAAGGAGAGATGAGATTCTGATCATGATATTAAGAATGGAAATTGAGAGCCATCCTGGAGATTGAATCTCTGAGGTTACTATGGGCAAATGCTATCTCCTTTGCAGCCCAAGGCCCTTGTCCCGCTGAGTTCTGGGACTCTGGACTTGCTGGCTTATTATGCTCTACCGTTCTCGTTCTTGCTTTAACAATCATAGCCACTAACTTCTTTTAGAATTCCTTACTTTATTCCCCCTTAGTAAGATTTTTATTCTAATAAGAGATTCTGTGTGGTTTTAAATAGAATCAGTTGGAAAACAGAGTTCAGGATGGACCGTTTTATATTTGTAATAAATGTTCAGGATAAGCAAGGCCCAGGAGGCTTTGAGTTTAAATAGTGCTCTCTAAAAAATGCTGTCTGTCAAAGAGATGCCAAAAGACTTCATGATTTCCGGTCCACACACCCAAATATTGCAAAAAGCCCCGTCAATATCTAGTGCTCTGTTTGCTGTTTTAATAGGAAAGTCTGTACAATCTGAGTAGTTTGTATGAAGCCGTATTAACCGTTGATCACCAGAAGACCAATTTAATCTGATTGTTTTATGATGGTATTAACACACTGTTAAGGGGACCAGATGGGTCAACAAAGAAGTAGGTAATTATGTGGCAAAGAATGAATTCTGTCAATCAGTTTTTTCCAGCAGCACAGAAAAATACATTAACAACACCCCACCCCCATGTCAAAGGCTTGACATAACAGTGTTTTTCAACACGAGTCTGCCATCATTTAATAGCTTTGGGGTTTGGGCTCAATTAGTTTCAGTCTTTGTGGTATGAGCCTGAAACCTAGGCTGAGGCAATCACAATAAATATTTGGTAGACTCCAGAAGAATAATGGTATTCCCTAGCTGCAAGCAATTAAGCACTAGATGTATTCCTTGCAAACCTTTGCAAATGCAGTGAAAAACATGTTTTAAAAGACAAATCATTAAATGGCTTCTTTCCTTTCGTGGCGTTTAGGTAAAGGGAAATTAACGCCTGTTGTTTCACCTGGGAGGACAAGAGATTTTCTGCTATAAAAATTATAACGGTTTGCATATAACCTGCTGGTAACTTTCAGAAATCGTGGAGAATGGGATAGATGCCAGAAGCCAGATGAGGAAAGGTCCCAAAATTTACAAAGAGGAAAAGAAATGGCTTTCACAGGCTACAGGGGGAGAAGTTTAGTTTCAATTCCCTCCTATTAGATTAATCAGAAGAATTTTAGATTTGAAAGGGAGCTTAGCAGACTGATTTTCCAAGACAGTAACTTCTATAACATCCAAAAATACCCATTAGTCATTTAGATAAAAATGACAATGAGTAACATTTGTTTTAAGTTTGTAACACGTCAATAAGGCCTTATAAAATGGGAAGGTGTGGGTATTTACTTAGTGAAAAAGAAGTTTTGACACACTGTCTTGAAATTTTTATGGATTAAACCTGAGAGAGGAAAAGGACATTTAAAGAACTCCATTAGTATCATTTTAATCCAGAGCTGAGCCAGATCATTCCATTCCAGTTCGAACCCCTGCTTTAATCTTTACAACAGTCCTGTGAAATGGGTACGTTACAAGATAAAGTAAATGCAGAAGCTCCAAACCAAACAAACCAAACCTGTTGTCGAGTCATAGCGACCGTGTAGGACAGAGTAGAACTTAGGGTTTCTAAGGAGCAGCTGCTGGATTCAAACTGCCAACCTTTTGGTTAGTAGCCGAGCTCTTAACCACTACGCCACCAGGGCTCCGAGGCTCCAGATATTATGCAGTTCCTCCAAGGTCACTTAAATAGTAAGTGGTAAAAATAAGTCCTTGTGATTCATTTCTTTTCCCCTATATTTCTGTATTTTTCCCACTGGACTCAAACCTGTGCCTAACACTTTAACAACCATGGCCATTGACTTCTTTTAAAATTCCTTACTTTATTTCCTCTGAAATATGTCTTTTGCATGAATAATTCCTGTGATGGAGAGCTCATTACCTATGATTTTAAACTGTTTTTTTTCCCCATTGGTTTTTCTTCTAAATCTCTGGCTGTTCTTTTCCAATCTCCTCTTGTGGCCCTTTGTCTTCAGCTTGTTCTGTAGATGTCCTCCTTCCTTAGCTCTATGTTTTGTTTTGTTTTTTTAATCGTTACATACTCCCTGGAGTATCTTGCTACATGTATGGCTTCACCTTCCTCCTGTATGGTGGTGTAGTGGTTAAGCACTCAGTTGCTAACCAAAGGGTAACCAGAAGGTCAGCTGTTCAAATCTACCAGCTGCTCCTTGGAAACCCTATGGAGCAGTTCTATTCTGTCCTATAGGGTCGATATGAGTCGGAATCAACTTGAAGGCAATGGATTTGGTTGGTTTTGGAATACCAATAACTCCCACATATACATCTGATTTCTCTTCTGAAATTCATACACTAAATGATATAGAATCACTTGGGCATATTATTGGATTATGAAATTCGTCTCAATCATTCTGTCAACATCCTTCCTACTAGCAAATTGCCATACCCCAAATCTGTTAACGTCTGTAATCCCCATCTCTGCATCTCTCCCCACTTTGCATCCAAATCAGAGATATAGCAGGTATTTGTCACTTCTGCCTCCCTTTTCTCTACACATCCAGTAAATCATTAATTTCTGCCCCTTCTTCTTGCTGAAGATGTTCACATATCTTCCCTTATCTCCACTCAACTCTACTTAATTCAGACCCACCTCAGTTTGCCAAAATTATTTTTCAGACTCAGAAACTATCTCCAAGTTCTGGAAGGGCACCCTCCTTATAGTAGCCAGAATGGTTTATAGAAACCATTTATCTGACTATGTCACTGCTCTTTCTAAACTCTTCCAGCAATTCTATGTCTTCACAATAAAAGAAAATGTCTTAGCAAACGAAAGAAAATGTCCTCGCATATAAAAGAACGTTCATTACTGACTCTTGCCTCTTTCTTCTAACTGAGCCACTTCTTGCCCTTCCTTTCTGTACTAGCCATTGAGTGCAGGCATGGGAGAGGATATCCTAGTAGCTGGGTATCAGAGGGTACTCAGAATGAATACATATTTGAATCCCTTGGAAGACTTAAAAAAAAAAAAAATTAGACTCCTGGGTCTCATTCCAGAAGGACAGAATTAAAATGTCTGTGATTCAGTAATGCTTTCAAGTGACCCAGGTGATTCTGGTGAGGATTTGTCTTTGAAAACCACAGCTACAATGGATGAGTGAGACTTAGGAGATCATGTCCCTCTTTTAATGATCTTACAGTGTGCTTGGAAGATAAAACAAAAATACTTGCAGCAACTGGTATATGAGGCAGATATTAGGAGACAAGAGAATATGAAGTATAGACTAGAATTTTGCTATTGGAAATCAAAGTCATTTGGGGAGTACCAGGAGTCACTTTTTGTCAAGGAAGTCTTCCTGAAAATTGTCTTGCTCCAGCCTCTCTGAGCTACTTTCTCTGCTCTAACCTGAATCTGGAGAGGTTTTCCTTTTACTATGTTACTTACAGCTTGCAAAATTGTACTCAGCCTCTCGAGGGAAAAAATGCTATTAAGACATTCAAAAATAATTTCTTCGGGCCGATGGCCACAGGACACTGCTGACAGAGGATATGGGGTGGTTTGTGTGTAGGGAGTGTCCCTGCTGTAATACTGGCTCCCAGAGATGGCAAGACTACAGATCACGTCTGGTTTCCTTATGGTCCTCTACACACACTGTGTTCCCAACTCTGTGTCCTCCATTGAGCAAGCTCACATTCCCCTAAGCACTTCCTTAAATCTTACTTATTATTCAAGCTGGACCTTGAAAACCTCTGACTACCCCAGCTTATGCTAACCGTTTTAGGATCTGAATTAGTATCCATTCTCACTCTGTAGTCATTGCCATCATCTCCTTCTTTTCCTCCTCATCTTCTTCCTCATCTCAGTAGTTAACATTCATTAAAAGGGCTTGTTTTGTAACAAGCATTGAGTTAAATATTTACTTGAAATATCCTATTCAATCCTCATGGTAACCCTACAAATTCAGCAATATTTTCATCTTCATTTTACAGACGAAGGTTTAGAAATTAGATAAATTGCCTAAGATAACACAGCTAGTAAGTGGCAGAGAAGGGATTGGAACCCAAGTCTCAGTGGATTCCTAAGTCCAGGGCAGGATGCTGCTGCCATTAGCTGCTTTGTAATTGTTTTATGTATATCAGTTTTTTCTCCCTCCCTTATGGCACTGTGTTTGCCCCAGAAAAGCCATGTGGAGGAGTGAGAAGACCATTGAATAGAAGTTGGCATGACGATGATTCTATTTTCTTATTCCAAGACCCATTCTCTTCAGTTCTCTGTCTATGTCTCTGCCCTAGGAGACTGACCCCTGTAGGCTGCATCATCTAGATGCCCTTGACCTCTGCCTTCAGGTTGAGATTGACCAATGGGAGTCAGGAAAATAGAGGTAGGAGAATAGAGGTCGGGAGGTGAGGGAGGCAATGCATTTCTTCCCTGTTTCACCTCTGTTTTGGGACCACCTTTGCCAGTCACTACATCCTTCCACTGTTCAAATTTTGAGCAGGTGCCACTCTGCCATGGTTTCCGTTCTCAGTGGCTTGTGGTAACTTTGTTTCCCTTGTTCCGTTGGCCCTAAAGGCAGTAGCAGCTTACCCCTATTGCCAGTCTCTGGGTGCCTCCTACCCCTGATTCTTCCCTTTTCCTATATCTCTACTATTAATTCCTTTGGCATTTGAACCATCTAGGGTTCATTTTGATTCCTGCTAGGTTACTTCAATTAGCATACCTGGCTTCTACACTCAGCTTTGCTACTAGCAAGGCCAATATTCTTGTATTATATATACCTAGTTCCCTAAGGATGCCATTACTATCTCAGATGTCTCAAACTCAACATTTCCAAACTTGAAGTTATGTATTCCCACAAATTCTGTGTTTCATCCTGAATTTTCTATGCTGGTGACCTAGTCACTCCAGCTAGATACCTGCAAGCCATTCTAACCTCCTCTCACTTCTTCATCCCCCACAGCCCATGTCACCACTTTCCTTAGTCTCTACATCCTTAACATTGCTCAAATCCATCTCCTCCTCTCCCCTTCCCTGATACCACCGCTTCTGTTTAGACTCCATTGTCTGTCATTTGGACTTAATTGCAAAAGCCTCTTAATTGGTTTCTTTAACTCCAGCCTTGCACATCAACACTGCTGCCAGAATAAGCTTTCTTTTTATTTTTTTTAATTTAAAAGTAAATAGATGCTTGTTTGAAAGTTCAAATAACATGGATATTTTTAAAGTTAAAAGTCATCTTTCATCACCCCAAAACCACCCCAAGGTGGTAATTACTGAGTTTATTTTGAATACTTTGATTTTTCTGTGCATATAAACCATATACACACACAAGCACATATAGGTTTATTTATAAAAATGATATTATGCAGTTATCTTTATTTTATTTTGTTGTTGTTTTTGAGAATATACACAGCAAAACGTACACCAATTCAACTGTTCCTACATGTACGATTCAGTGACACTGATTACATTCTTTGAGTTGTGCAACCATTCTCAGCCTCCTTTTCTGAGTTCTTCCTCCCCCATTAACATAAACTCACTGCCCCCTAAGATTCCTATCTAATCTTTCAAGTTACTGTTGTCACTTTGATCCCATACAGTCTTAAAAGAGCACAATGCTCAAGGCAGACATTTTTTACTAGTTAAGCTAGGCTAGTGTTTGGTTTGAAGAAGATTTCAGGGGATATTTTTTTTGTTTAAGATTAAAAGATTATCTCAAGGCAATTGTTTCAGTTTCAAGGGTTCATCCAGTCTCCATCTTTTAAAAAACTAAAATCTGATAATATTGTCCTTGCCTTAAAACTCATCTATGGATTCCCTATCATTTTTAGGATAAAGTCCAGATGCTTTTATATGGTAGCTCATGGCCCTTCATGATGAAGCCCTGACTGATTTCTCCAGCCTCATCTCTTCCCATGTCTTTCACCCTATGGCCCAACCATATTAAAGTGTTCATGGCTCCCTAAAAACACTGACTGTTTTATTCCTTCATTGCCTTGGTGCAAACTTCGTTTACATAAATTTCAGCACATGTCTTCCTTTGCCAAGTAGATTTTAAGCCCTTTGAGGAAAAGTTCATGTCCAGGAGGTCAGTTAACAATGTGGCTTTTGAAACCTCCATAAAGTTTAGAGACTATCGGATTAATTTTTATTGCTGTCATCTCTATTTCTTAGTTTGGAGTTCATGTATTAGTGGTAGTAGAGCTGAGAAGTCTTTACATTTGGAAAGGTGTGTCTGTGAATGTCATACTCATCCTCTAAATGTTTCACTGCTGTAGATTTGTTTAAAAATATCCACCAGTTACAGATTTTAGATGTTAATTTCCCATAACCCAGATGCCACAAAGTAAATAGAACTTATTGAGACATTATTCATCCCTAAAAATTCTGTGATACAAAATAGGTTTTTAGACTTAGAAATCTTGATATTTATCTCTATTATGTCTTTTGAAAATAGAAGTATGGAATAGTAAACAAAATAAAAGACAGGTGAATACAAATGAAAGCCATTGGTATTTGTATATGTCATAAATACTATATATTCAGGTGACAAAAAAAAGAATGAACACATATAAACTGCTTCTTTTAAAAAGGTTTTGGGAAAATTAAGTTGGAAGAAGTTGTAAATTTGTGCATACTTTTAAGAAATAAAATACAGAAGATGAATAACTGGGTAGCTGGCCTATTTAACTCACATCCTGCTTCTTATATTGGAAATAAGATGGCAAGGGATGCAGTTTGGAGGAACTCTTTCTTACTCACACTGTGGTAATTGTGGGAGTTTCTGTTGGGGTGCTAAGAAAATGTTTTAAATTATTTTTATAAATTTAAGATTTCTTTGTTTTACAAAGGAATATGTCTAATTTTGTTCTGAGAGTATGAAATATTTGAGAGTGATTTAAGACTAATTTAACACAGGTCAGTGGTAATCCATGTTGATACTTGTAGTAGAGTTCCCTAAGTAAAGACTGACCAAGAGATATTTGCAGGAATCCTCACTCTCTATCAATTTCTAGTTGAGTAGTAGGGTCAGTCTAAATGTCATCTCCAAATATTTGAGAAAATATTACTAGAAAGAATTTAGAGTATATACAATCCTCTTTTCAGAATGTTTTATAGCAATAATACTCCAAAAGCCATCTTACTATGTGAGACTTTTCTTAGTGAGATGCACTATGTAGATCTCCAGTGTACTCATATGTTTTTCTTGTTGGCCTGTGGACAGAGTTGGTAACAACACTGTCCAGACCTGAGAGGGTCAGAGACTTTCTCCAGGGCTCACCATGGCTATCAGGTGGGGAATGAAAACAGCCCTGGAGAGTCAGCTTGTGAGCTGTGGTGAGAACCATGATGAGTCTGCTTAGACTCTTGCAGAATATTTTCCCTTCTTTCATTATACACAATGATGAGTCCTTATTGGACTGAAATATGAGTGGTGTTGTTAGGTGTCATCAAGTCACTTCTGACTCATAGTGACCCTGTGTACAACCGAACAAAACACTGTCCAGTCCTGTGCCAACCTCACAGTCATTGCCATGCTTCAGCCCATCGTTGGAGCTACTGTGTCAGTCCATCTATTTGAGGGTCTTCCTCTCTTTCACTGACCCTCTATTTTACCAAGCATGATGTCCTTCTCCAGAGACTGGTCCTTCCTGATAACATGTCCAAAGTACATGAGATGAAGTGTTGCCATCCTCGCTTATAAGGAGCATTCTGACTGTACTTCTTCCAAGACAAATTTATTCATTCTTCTGGCAGTCCATGGTATAGTCAATATTCTTTACTAACACCATAATTAAAAGGCATCAGTTCTTTGGTGTTCTTATTCCTTGTCTAGCTTTTCCATGCATGTGAGGAAATTGAAAATACCATGGCTTGGGTCAGGCCCACTTTAGTCCTCAAAGTGACATCTTTGCTTTGGAACACTTTAAAGAGGTCTTTTGCAGCATATTTGCCGAAAACAATGCGTCTTTTGATTTCTTGAGTGCTGCTTCCATGGATGTTGATTGTGGATCCAAGTAAAATGAAATCCTTGACAACTTCAGTCTTTTCTCCATTTATCATGATGTTGCTTATTGGTCCACTTCTGAGGATTTTTGTTTTCTTTATGTTGACATGTAATTCATACTGAAGGCTGTGGTCTTTGATCTTCATCAATAAATGCTTCAAGTTCTCTTCATTTTCAGCAAGCAAGGTTGTGTCATCTGCATATTGCAGGTTGTTAATGAGTCTTCTTCCAATCCTGATGCCGTGTTCTTCATATAGTCCAGCTTCTTGAATTATTTGCTCATAATTCTGATTGAATAAATATGGTGAAACAATACAACCCAGATGCACAGCTTTTCTAATTTTAAACAAACAATTTCCCCATGTTCTGTTTGAACAATTGCCTTTTGGTCTATGTACAGGTTCCTCACTAGCACAATTAAATTGTTCTGTAATTCCCATTCTTCATAATGTTATCCATAATTTGTTATGATCCACACAGTCAATTGCCTTTGCATCATCAATAAAACACAGGTAAACGTCTTTTGGGTATTCTCTGCTTTCAGCCAGGATCTGTCTGACTTCAGCAATGATATTCCTCATTCCACATCCTCTTCTCAATCCAGCCTGAGTTTCTGGGAGTTCACTGTCAATGTACTGCTGCAACCTTTTTTGAATTATCTTCAGCAAAATTTTACTTGCGTGTGATATTAATGATATTGTTTGATAATTTCCAGCATTCAGGTGGATGACCTTTCATTAGAATGGGCACATATATGGATCTCTTCCAGTGGATTGGCCAGGTGGTTGTCTTCCAGTGGTTGTCTTCCAGATTTCTTGGCACAGGCAAGTGAGTGCTTCCAGCATTGCATCTGTTTGTTAAAACATCTCAATTGGTATTTTGTCAATTCCTGGAGTTTTGTTTTTCACCAATGCCTTCAGTGCAGCTCAGGTTTCTTCCTTCAGTATCATTGGGTCTTGATCATATGCTACCTCCTGAAATGGTTGATTGTCGACCAGTTCTTTTCGGTATAGTGACTGTGTATTCTTTCCACCTTCTTTTGACGCTTCCCGCGTCGTTCAATATTTTGCTCATAGAATCCTTCACTATCGCAACTTGAGGCTTGAATTTTTTCTTCAGTTCTTTCAGCTTGTTTAAGAATGGCTTGGGGGCAGAATCTGACCTCTTCTAACTTCACAAGAGGGAAAGAGAATCAAGATCACCAGCCCAAGGCTGATTCCTGTGAGGCAGAGGTCAGACATGCCTCCTCTCTCTGCCATCTTTACCAACTCTGACACCAACTGTCCCTCCCATTGTGCTCTCTACTGCTCTGCTGGGTTCAATAATTCCATGCAATGGTCGTACATAACTCACAGACAATACTTACACTTATGGGATTTATTAGGGAAGTAACACATTATAATTCAGGTTCAGGAATGCTCAGGATACATCTTTTCTTTCAGGACAGCCTCTTCCCAGCCGTGCTTGTAGGCACGCCTTTCTGGCCCTCAGCCTCTGCTCTGCTCTGGCAAGTGTTACAAAGTTCTTTTAGCTCTGTCAATAAATGCCCAGAGGTACTCTACTCTGCCAGCAAGCCTCCTGCCCAAAGTCACTCAGCTTTCTCACTCCGTGAGCTGCGAAGCCCACCACACTGTCTTCTGCTGTTATTTCTCTGCCACTGCTTCTTGAGTTCTCTCTTTCTGTCTCCTGGTTCCAGGAGCTTCTTAGTTCAGGGTTCGTGGATCCAGTGGATGTGCTCTCTGCTTCTGGCTGTTCTTCCTTGGTGGTGGTGGGATCCTCTCTTTCCTACCTCTGGGATGGCTCATTTCAAGCCCAGAGGGATAGCAAAACTGACCAGTCCCTTTGGTGGGCCACAATTAACCTATCACACAGTCCCATCCAATCACTTGGGTGGTAATTTCAAGACAATGGCTAGAAAGCCCACACAAAAGTGATCCATTGCACCTCAGCTTGAGATATGCCAGGTGTGTTCTTCCCTTTTGATTTTGTAACTCCAGGTCTTTACACATTTCATTATAATACTTTACTTTGTCTTCTCGAGCCACCCTTTGAAATATTCTGTTCAGCTCTTTTACTTTATCATTTCTTTTTTGTTTTAGCTATTCTATATTCAAGAGCAAGTCCTCAGAGTCTCTTCTGACATCCATTTTTTTCTTTCTTTCCTGTCTTTTTAATGACCTTTTACTTTCTTCATGTATGATATCCTTGATGTTATCCCATAACTCATCTGGTTTTCAGTCATTAGTGTTCAATGCATCAAATCTATTCTTGAGATAGTCTCTAAATTCAGGTAGGATATGCTCAAGCTCATACATTGGCTCTCTTGGACTTGTTTTAATTTTCTTCATCTTCAAGGATATGGGGGTAATAAAATATTTGATTTTTATCAAGTCAGATATTGGCTAGGTAGCAATAAATCTTTAGGGGTAAGTAGAATCTCATCTTAAGAGAAAGATGTAGGGAAAGCCTTCCAGACATCACAAACAGCCTGAGCAACTGTAGAACAGCAGATACTTACCTGAGGTGTTCATGACCATTACCTGTTAAGAGAAAGGAAGACACTGGGAACAAAGAGGAGGAGACTTGGATGCTTGCCCTGTTGTGCCATTAACCAACTACATAACCACATGTCTCTGGGCCTCGGTATGTGGGTAAATTGTATGTGTGTATGGGTATGAGTATGTGTATATGTATATGCATAAGGGTGTGGAAGGCCCATGGCCTTCAAATATTTGAGAATTGTCATAGAGGAATCAGCTTGTTCTTTGTTGCTCTAGATGACAGAAACAAGACCAATATGTGAAAGTTGTAAGAGATATTGACACAACAAAGAATATTTTATCAACAGTTGATAGACTGCCTTTGAGTTGATAAGCTTAGGAATACTTGAATAGTCATGCCAGGCCAGATGCCTGAGAGTCAGGGGTGCTGTATGATGGATTTCTTCACTACATAAAATTTTGTTCCATAGAATAATTCTAGTATTACAATTTTATAATTGTTTTACATCAATAATGGTCATAATTATCAGTACATGTTTGTTTTTCTTTAATCATGGTAAATATACATGTAATAAAATATTTGCCATTTCAGCATTCTTCACATGTACAATTCCATGACATTAATTATGTTTATTATGTTGCTTATCCATCACCATTATTTCTTTCCAAATTTTTCCATCACCTTTAACAGAAGCTCAGTGTCTCCTAAGCAGTGAATCCCCTTTTCCTCTCCCTCCCACCTGCCCCTGGAAACCACTAATAAACTTTAGTCTCCATCTACTTGCCTATTCTAGATATTTCATAAGTGGGATTATACAATATTTAAATATGTGTCCATTTGTGACTGACTTAGTTCACTCAGCATAATGTTCTCAGGGTTCACATGACTGAGTAATAGTGCATGTGTTTTGAGATAGGATGTTTTATTATTCACCCAAGAGGGGACTTTGCTTGTAACAACCTATCTATAATTTCATACATCCCCTTATGAGGAGGGTTTGGATGCTGCCTGCTGCCATAAAACAAAATTGCATCAATTAAATTTTAGCTAGACTAATTAGGATAGGGTCAGAAAACTGTACGCCTGATCAGTGGTTCTCAAGTTTGGTTCAAAGATAGTGCCGGCTGGTACATAAGCCTCATCTGAGTGTTTTAATAAAAATACTGACTCATAGATCTCATCCCTTCAAAGTTTAATTTATAGGTCTGGTGTAGGGTCTGAGAATATGTATTTACATAAGTTCTCCAGTTTGTTCTGATGGGCAGCCTGGTTTGGGAGTCAGTGCTCTAAGAACTTTCCTGTTTCTCTGCTTCTGTGGGTGTTTTAGTCTTTGGATTTTTCTTCTTCACATCATAGAAAAAGTTCTCTTTGAAACCTCCGAGACTAACTGAACTGAACAAAAAAGAAATGGATTTCTCCTTGCAGTAGTTCTTGTACACATAGAGGAGAAGTTAAGCTAAGTGGGGCTACAAGTGATAGGGCAGCTGCAAAGCAGCTCCAGAGTTTAGGTGGAGAAAGAGAGAGTCACAGAGCATGAGGGTCAGACCCTGCTGTGGCCATCAGACTTCTCACCTCTGATCCCATCAGTATCCCCTCAGCATGTTGGAACAAGCAGCCAGAGGGGTATTCTAAACCATCTATTCCAGAACCTTTTTCCAGCAAAACTTCCAAGGAATTGAGTCAAAGTGTCCACAGTCAGTTTCATGGCCCTAGGCTGTACTTTCAGGGTATCATCAGAGGGCTCCTCAATTGTCTCTTAATCTTGTGGCTCTGTTGGCATCTGGCTATGACTGAGTTCAGAGATACCCAAGGCAGCAACACAGGCTGTGAGCTTTTGAAGGAAGACCTGGCAAGTTTCCCTCTCAGGGGAGATGATAATCAGAAACCCAGGGCCATGCCAGAGAGCTCTTAGCTGACTCTTAATGGAGCCCTCTCCTTGGGTTTCCTTCCACATCCTGCCCTCTCTGCAGCAATCAGCTGGGTCAGCTATGCACACTAAGTGTCTCCATGACAGTCTTCCTGGATGGTAATTATTTTTTCACAGGTTGAGGTAGCCACGTAGTCATTTGTGTCTGGGGATAAGTGTCCTGGCCTATTTTCAGTACATTTCTCTCTTCCTATAATTGTCACTTTCTTTAATGAGGCTTGAAGCACTCAATTTCCTGGCCTCTGTCTAAAAGACCTTGGTGTTCAGTGCATGACAAGATAGCACGGAGCTCCTGAGAATAAAAGGTAGAATTCTGGTGACCACTCCCTGCCCCCAAGGATTTAAGGTTTAGCACTGCTATGGCATTATTCTTTCAGCTAATACACTCTCCTTGGACTCCATTTTCTAGTCTCTAGTCAATTTCAAAGTTTTAGTTAATTGATCTGTTTGGGAGGGTAAGTCAAAGCCCTCAAGTAAATCTAGAAAGTTAGAAATCTAGGATCAGTTCAATAACCTAGGAATCTGTTTACAAGTTGAAAATAAACCAGCTATAGAAACACTTCACTTACTTCTGTCTGGCAGCCTAAACTATTATGATCTCTTTCCCTGCGTTTTTTTGTTTGTTTGTTTGTTTAAGTTTTCAATTTTGGCATACTCCCAGTGCCTAGTACAAGCCTTTGCACATAGAATGAACTTACTAATAGCTAGGCAGTCTGCTTCTGTAGAGATAATAGCCTTTGAAATCCTATGGGGCAAGTTCTACTTTCTCCTATCAGGTGGCTATGAGTCAGAAACAACTTGATGGCAACGTTTCTTTTGTTTGTTTGTATCCATATATATAGGATGATCCTGTTTACCTGGAACAGTACTGGTTTATACCTTTGGTATAATCATTGATAACACCTCCATTCACTTTCAAATATGTGGGACCGTAAATGTATGGTTGCTATGAGTCGGAATCGACTCGACCGCAACAGGTTTGATTTGGTTTTGGTTATTCATATATGATCTCCTCAGGCCCTTTGTCAAGAATGATTGACTCCTGTTGTATTTCATTCAAAGAATCTTGGCTATCTCTTTTTTCATTTTGCAATAATTAACACATTTTAAATGGCCAGTAGGGGATACAGAGATGCACCCTGCCTATCGAGAAGCCTCTTGAAGGCATCACTGTTTTATAGCTTGGGAAGTGTGTTATACAAGGCAGGGAATTAAGTGATACATTTAAAATAATTCTAGTAAAAATTATTACAATACAAAGAAAGTGTTGGTACCTCAGTTATTTGAAAAAAATACTTCCATATATGTTCAGATCAATGAAGTGTTACTGTAGTAAGGAACATCTATTCCCATCTACTGTGCACGCCGTATGCTGCGGGTGGATACACAAAAAATAAAGTGGAGGGCTCAGTTTAGAGGAGATCGTAACATAGTAACATAGAATAAAGCCTTGATTAATCATACTTCAACATCTGAAAGCCATAATTAACCATTTTTTCCTCTTTTGCTGCCTTTCAAGGGAAAGAGATATGTCACACCAAAATAAATTGGTATCGTAAGTTTAGTTAAAACAAAAAGAAAAGCGACAGTTCCTCTTGTACTCAGTGCTCAATTGGCCCTATTTCCTACAGTTTCTCCTTCTCCATCTCCAGGTGAGACAATGAGATTTGATGCTCAAACCTAAGGACCTGTGGCTTCCCAAACCACCCAGAGAGCATTCAGTGCCCTTCACTAGACCGTCCACTGAGGTAGAAAACCGGACTTAGATGTTACTGGAGGGATTTTTAGTGTCAAGCACTGATGTGGTTAACATTGAGTTGATCAGAAAATTCAGTTTTCCTAGAGCAATTCTTTCCAAAATACCAACACATTCCCCCAATTCCTTAAGTGTTTTAGCCAAATATGGGATACAGGATGTGCATATAATAAATAGCAGTGTGGTGGGCAGTGCCCAAGCCTTCCTGAGTGGGGAGCATTGCAAAGGAGGATTAGGGCAGGGTTTCAGTTATAAAAAAACAAAGCAAAAAACCAGCTGTCATCAAGTTGACTTCAACTCATGGTTACCTCATATGTGCCAGAATAGAACTGCAGTCCATAGAGTTTTCAATGGCTGATTTTCCAGAAGTAGATTGCCAAGCCTTTTTTCCAAGACTCCTCTGAGTACACTCAAGGCTTTAGCCTTTTGGTTAGCAGCCGAGCACATTAGCCCTGTACCACCCAAGGACCCTAAGGTTTAGGTTAAGGTGTGTGAATACCACTTGGTGACACTTTGATCAGAGGGAAGACAAAGGATTCTTTGGGGAGTATGTTTTCACCTCTCCAAGTGTGGAAAAATCTTATTTTACTCTTGGCCTCTGTACAAAAAGAAATATTTTAACTTCTAAAAAGAAAACCTTGTCCAGTCTGCTCCCTGTGCCCTAAGCACCACACGCTTTTTCCTTACTCAAGGCCATGAAGAATGTGCCCCCGCCTCCTCCTCTCAGATGATCTAAAGCTTACACTTTCTTTAAGGTCAAGTTCAAGTTCTAGCCCCCACCCCCAGCCTCCGTAGCCTTCACACCAAGCAGTATTATCGTTGTCTTCATCATCTGTCATTCACGACTGAAGCAGTGGCTGTGGCTTTTCTTTCTCACAACAGCTGTAAAAATGGCATAGAGGCTCCTTTTTCTAAAGTGGTTCAAATGGGACCCTACCCAGAGGCAGCCACCAATACTGAACACTTCTCCTGGCCTCCTCTGGCCTAATGAGCCCCCGATTATTGTTTGGCATTGTTAAATGTCAACAATAGGCAGGCTCCCCTCTGGGAACTCAGTGAAAATGGCAAGAAATATAAGATTAGAATTGAGAAACTACCCAAAATAGCTTTTATTTATTGACAGAGGGGGAAAAAAAGCTGCTAAACATCATCCCGATGTTCCCCTTTATCACTGGTTGTCACCTTCTTCTCTCCTCCTCCAGGGCAGCAGTTCTGTCTCTGCACAGTGTAACATATTAGAGCGACGCATTTTATTTCAATAATGATATTAATAATGGAGATAGAAAATGCTCATTTGCCAATCGTTTACAAGGAAATTTGAGCTGCAAAAGGTTTCCTGCCGCACTCCACTACAAAGGCTTCCTCTGACTTTGGAGACTGCGGATATAGCCCTCCAGAGAGTGACCTGGGCAGGTAGAAGAGAACTTGAATTTATTGGGCACCTTCTGTGCACCAGGCCTGGAAGTAAGTGCTTACAAGTCTTATCAGCTTTGGTGCTCAGAGTAGGTCTCATGGACCATCTTTCACACATGAGAGAATGGAGCACCAAGAGGTGAAGTGACCTGCCACGATCACACAGCTAGTAAGTAAGTAGTAGCCCTGGAATTCAAACTCAGGGCTGCCAGGCTCCAGAGTCTCATGTTATACACAGGCAGTGGCCATGATGGTGGATGGGGGGATGAGGCTGCGGATAGGAGGAACAGTGAATGTCTGTCTTTGCACTGCTTTGCAATTCTTCATCCAGCTCTCAGAGTATTGCAGGGGCCTGGACATTTTCATTAGGGTCAAGAGACAATGCAGGTTCATGGCTTTCTCTTAGGAAATGGGGATTTGAGAAAAGGACAGATACTACCTCAGGGCTCCAGACACCTGGATGCCTACCTATGCACTGCCACTGGCTTGCCAGGAGGTCTGGTTTCTTCCCCTGTGAAATGGGGACTCCAGCATGTGCCCTTCCCACCTGCCAGGATCATTGTGAATTACATGAGTAATGCCAGGAGCACTTAGGATGTGGCGGGTGTTTGGGTGGGATGACTTTTGAGATAACTTCCAACCCTGAGATCCTGCTTAGCAAATGCATTTCAAAACACTTTGGAAAGCATAAATCCCTTTACAAATATAAGTGATTAATAAAAGAAGGGAGGTGTGATATCAGCAGGCAGGTAGAGGCTGCCAGAATAAGCTAGAGGGGTTTTCCCCTGCATTTCTTCAGGGCATGTTCATTTCCTCTCTTGTGAGCCTGGACGGGTGTGGGAGAGATCTGATGGTGCTTAGATGTGGACAAGTACAATATTCCTGGCCCCACCTTCCCTCAGTGAAGCTAAATCCTGTGTCCTATTTTTATACTCTCTAATAAGGTTATTCTGGCACATAGTATTCAACAACTTTGTTTATTGAAATGAACATCTACAAGAGCCTCTCACAATCATGCAGCAATTAAAAAAAGTTGCCTTAACTTTTTTCTAGCTTACTCTAGAAATAATTAGACCATCTTTCAGACATCGAGATTATTTGAGCACCTGTTTTTTTACAAGTTGGCGTTAATGGTATTGTACTATGGTAAATACAATAATTCCAAGAACAGGAATTTGCATGAAATACCTTATGTATATTTATCTCTATGGCAGCAGTGGCATTTAAAAACTCCACTGTAATGCATAAGACAAGAATTAATTTCTCCCTGTCTTTTTCTGATATTCTTCTATATATAAAATGAGTGATTAGAATACTCAGGAAGGAGAAATCACCATTATCACTTCTTTAACACACAGTGGGCCCAGTGCTATTCTAAGGCTGTTAGATGTGGACCTTCAGGCAGTAGTTTACACTTCAAGTAGAGTTAAGGAAGGCCTGACACCGCTTCTCCCAGCCTAGTTTTCTTAACTTCTGATTTTATGTCCTCATTTGAACCAATTAGTGGTATATCCTCAGGGAGGGAAGAAACCCTCTGCAGGTTAAGAGTTGGCTTTGTTACTTGGGGGAAAGGGGGTGAGGAAGGCAAAGATGGCCTCAGTGTTTCTGTGCCTCCCTCAAAGCATCCTGATGGCATGCCCCAATCCAGTGGTATACTGGAGCCATCCTTACGGGCCCAAGAAGGCCAACTGTACTCATCTTAGTAACTTGGCAAATTTTGCAAATTAGAGCGTCCCGCCACCCCGCTCCCCACTCCAAGCTAGTAGTTAAACATCCACCAGCAGTCCACTGCTGAAGGCATTCCCCGCCTGGGAAGTACAGTACTCAGGCTTCCCTTGTGTCTGGGACCTGCTCCTAGAAGGTCGTTCCTTTGACACTCCTCCAGACATAGTTTTGCTAGATGATGCTTCAGTTTCTTTCCTCCCACTACCTTGTAGGAGAAGCACAGTCTTTTGGGATAAGGACAGAGCTGTATTCAAATTGTAACTTTGCCACTTATTGTCTGTAGACTTAGGAGAAGTTACTTACTCTTCAACATTTGCCACAGTAAAATGGGGTAATGATTTAATAATACCTTATTGACAGGCTTACTGAGAGGACAACTCTAAAGTACCTAGCATGGGGTCTGTGCAGCTAACATTAGGAAAGGCTCGTTCTCATCTTCATTCCACAGGATAGTGGTTTCTAGTCCACTGGGATGTAGGAAGGCAACATTGGAGCTTCTTTTAATCTTCATTCATTCTCAAATATTGTACAGGTAGTCCCCAGCTTACGACGGAGTCATCGAGCCACGTTTAGACGCCTCCATCGTAAGTTGGCTCTGACATAAGTTGAATACCTCATTTTTTATTTTTATTTTTTTCAGTTTTCCTTATTATTGCCTTTTATTATCAGTATCTTTATAAATCCAATCTTTGTGTCTTTAGGGGTTGAAAACATTAGATATAAACTTACAAATATATTTTTATACATACATTAAAGAAAGAAAAAAAAAATCTTACTGCCATGGAGTTGATTCTGACTGACACCGACCCTATAGGACAGAGTAGAACTGCCTCCATAGGGTTTCCAAGGCTGTCAATCTTTACGGACACAGACTGCCACATCTTTCTCCCATGGAGCAGCTGGTGGATTTGAACCGCTGACCTTTCAGTTAGCAGCCAAGCACTTTAACCGCTGCACAACCAGGGCTCCTTAATGCATTCATATATACATAAAAAAAAAATACGCAAATCATAAAAATTTACACCAACGATGAAGAGTTGGATGACATTGGCATTTTGTTAGTTGCCATAATAACTCCACTTGTGGAAGGTTCTGGATCATCTGGGTTATCCCTGGGACTGGAGATGGCATTTTTAGTCAGAAAATTAGTGGGAGTTGTCTGTATGGTCCTTTTCTTTTTTTCTGCATGTATTTCACAATAACATCTCACTGCTTCTGGAAGCTGCCTATTGACTTTATGATTTCAAGCAACTGAAGCCCCTGATTTAGTTCAGAAAATTAAATCTATACAGCAGTGTTTTGAACAGTAAATCATAAAATTGAACATCTGGGAGTGAACATCTGCGAATGATAACAT
>NW_004443999.1:2026419-2031231 GCF_000243295.1 Trichechus manatus latirostris
TATTATTACACTATGAGAGAGATATTACACGCTTTATTCAGAGAATCTGAGGATATTTTAATGTAAGTGTAAAAACCAGAATTTAATCCCAGATCTAGTAATTCCAAAGCCTCTGTTCACTCCACCATACTGCGCTGCAATTTCCCATAGTACTTACAATGAGATGTTGCAAATAGAGCTAGTAAGAACAGTAAGGATGGGAGGGAGATCACTGGTGGTGCCATTTGGAATTAACAGTCTTTGAGGGAGAGTCAGATAGCATTTGACCATATAACCCTGGTAGTATATATAGTACTATTTCCTGATCCTACACACATAGCAGATATTGCCAATTGACTAAAACACTCTTTTCTGCAGAGCCAGGATACAGCTACAGAATCCTTCTGAACACAGCCTCAGGTCATAACATATGAAACACAATTAGCACTGCTGGTGAGCAGGAGTAGCAAAAGGATGTGTATCTGGGTCCAGTAGAAGATTTAGAGATAGAGGTGGAGGAAATCATAAGTAAACAAGAAAAGATGAATTTTTGTTTATTTGATTAGGAAGCATTTCATTCAAGAGGAATATATTTGAGAGATCCTCTTCTTCCAGTAAGTAGTTAGGAACTGTGGGGCTATAGGAGAGTAGAAAACAGCCTCGCATAGTAATTAGGATCATAGACTCTAGTCAAAATGTCTGGGTTCAAATTCCAGTTCTGCTGCTTACTAGCTCTGTGATCCTGGGCAAGTTACTTAATCCCTTGCTCTCAGTTTCCTCATCTAGTAAAATGAGAAAATAAGAAAACCTGCATCATGGGATTATCCTGAGAATTAACTGAGTTAATTTACATAAAGCACTTAGGGCCATGCCTGACGCAGGATAAGTACTATATGAATGTTAACTGCTATGGTATGCCCCTTAATGTGCTTGAAATCTAATTGAAAACTCAAGACAAACATACAGAGATAATAAGAAAAAATAGAGGTTAATATAATTCAAGCCATGCCTGAGTGCTTTAATTTTCTTTCTTATATGTTCTTCAAAACTCTTTCTTCTACCTCCAAAAGTCAAAAGTAACAAAAGCCTTCTGAGTCACCATTTTGTGCCTTTATGCAAGATGGTGTTCCGTACCAATGAATTTTATCCTATACCCTAGTGGATTTGTCAGTAGCTCCCAAGACAATGCAGTCTCCTGGGAAAGCTTGCTGACCTGTCATTTGTCATGTTTTCTACAGCTATAGCCAAATAGGCATTCTTGCCACTGTGGCAATTTGGAAATAAAATCATGTCACTTCTGTACTTTTCAATACTATTGATTTACCAGAGCATTTCATCAGGTAGAGTTAAGGTCTCATTATGCCATAAAACATCTGCAGCAAGAAGTTACCTTTGAATATTCAAAATAATTCATTCCAAGTTATAGGAAGCATTTGTGTTATAATACTCTACTACAATACCCTAGGGATATCTGGGCAATCACTAATGAGCTAAACTACCTTTTTAGCAATCAGCTAGAGAAAAAAACCTTCTATGATATATTACTTTAAAGATCCTCCACATGTATACCGTTATGATCTATGACTTTAAATACTAAATTTGTAGAGATGATGTTTTCTAAAATAAGTTCACAGGGAAAAAAATCAAATGTTAGTGGTGCCCTTCACTGAGTGAAGAGTCAAAGATGAAAAGACATAATTTTTCCTGCTGAAATTTCAGCATTCTCTCTCACCTTTTTTTGTTTAAATCTGTCATTTTAAGATGGAGGGTGGTGAGTCGGTTTCAGGGGGTCTCTATGGTTGTCCTGTTTCTATATGAAGAGATGAGCTCTCTATTTGCTCCCTAAATATAGCCTTCCCAGCATTAGCCCTAGAAAAGAACTAAATTTTATATCCACCAAATATAATCTCCTAAGGATATAGGTTGAAAAATATGGAATCCAACAGTTTATTCTTTGTGATAACTCCAGCCTAGAACACCTATGCTAATATTTCTGCAAGTCAAGACCTTTGACCTAAAAGGCCACAGTTCATATGGAATGCAAAAACCAAGTAGATTGTCTTCAGACTACACAGGAAGGTGACCCATTGACCCATTGCCATCGAGTCAATTCTGAGTCATAGCTACCCCATAAGACAGAGAACTGCCCCATAGGGTTTCCAGGGAACGGCTGGTGGATTCAAACTGTTGACCTTTAGCAGCCGAGCTCTTAACCACTACACCACCAGGGCTCACACAGGAGGGTAACACTCCTCAAATATCTCCAACTGAAAATTCTACAAGCATCAGAATATATATTTTTTGAACATCAGAAGAACAAAGTGGTGATGGTTACAAGGAAGTTTTCTCCCATTCTGAATTATGATCTCAAATGAGCCAGGTTGTTACGGGAAATTAGACCATTCTTGATATGTTGAAACATGACTGGAAAGGAAAATATCAGTCTTTGGATGTGGGAAATTAAAGCATTAAAAGCAATTACCCACATCCTTCACCCAACCTCCATGGGAGAAGTATACTCATCCCACTGATGTTGTGTTTGACCACATGACTTGCTTTGGCCAGCAGAATGTAGACAGAGCGACTGTCAGTTTTGAGCCGAAGCTCAAAGAGATTTTATATATTTCTTCTCAACCCTCTGAGGGCTTCTAATCTCAGTCATGAGAAGAACATTCCTCAGGTAAGTATTGCCCCTCCTGGGTAGGCAGGGGCAGATTAACCAGTAAGCAAGGTGCATACAGGCTTAATAGTTCTTACTTACTAATCTGTATTGAAAAATTTCACCTGGGTTTCACCGCATCAAAGATGATATGTAAAACAGGTGAAATTGATCACTACCGATTAGTAAGTAAGCACAAGTAAGCTCGTGCAGGCCTTGCTTATTGTGTAATCTGTCCCCGTGTGTAGGCCTCAGAATGAGACATGCAGTCCAGACCTAAACTGAAGCAGAGCCCCCACAGTCAATCTTCACACCCGTAAGTATGAAAAATGAATGCTTGTTTAAAGCTACTGAGTTTTGAAGTTGTTTCTTAAGCATCTGTGTTTTGGCTTGCAGTGTTAACTTAGCTATATTGCCAGCAGTGTTGAGTATGCTAGGTTGGAGTAAAGACATAAACACAGAATCAAGTCCTAATTCTACCTCTTCAGTGTTTTCGAGACAACTTCTCTCAGCAGTGGTTTCCTTCTCTATAAAATAGAGTTAACTATCCCACCTTCCTTACATGGCTGATTTGCAAATCAAGGGAATGAAAATGAATGTTGTGAGTGAGTGAAAGGAACTTTGAACACTCTCAAAATACAGTTTATATTGCTGGTAAAACACAGGGGTGGATTACCCAATAGGCAAGGGAAGCATACTGCTTATCTTGCTTACCAGATCATCTGTAGTAAACAATTTCACATTTTTTTCACCAGCCTAAAAGCAAATATGAGAAGGCAGGAAGAGACAGGAAAACTGGACAAATGGAAACAGGGAACCTGGGGTAGAGAAGGGAAAAGTGTTAATACATCACGGAGTTGGCAACCAATGTCACAAAATAATTTGTGTATTAATTGTTTAATGAGAAACTAATTGGCTCTGTAAACTTTCACCTAAATCACAATAAAAAATAATATATATATATATATTCTGCTTCTAGGTATGGCTGGCATCTGTCTCTCTCCCAACCCCACAGCACCTTCGAACAGACAGAATCAAAGCCTCTTCAAATTTACAGTCCCTGATGGGCGGATGACACAGTAAGCAAGGTAAGCATAGGCTTACTTATGCTTGCTTACTAATCTGTAGTGAACAATTTTACATGGTTTGATGTGGTGAAAAACGTGTGAAACTGTTCACTACAGATTAGGAAGTAAGCACAAGTAAGCCCTTGCTTACCTTGCTTATTGGGTAATCCACTTTTGGTAAAACAACAAAAAAACCAAGACTCTACCACCAATAAAAATCAATAAGTGCATCCTCATTGTCCACGGATATAGTTATAGAAAGAGAGCAGTGTTAAGTTTGTTCTAATGTGTCCTGGTAAGACCAATCCAGGAGTGTTGAGTTCTGAATTGCCACACATTCACACATCAAGAGAGAAGTTGACATATAGTGGCACATTCAGAGGAGAGCAGTGAGTATAATTCCAAAAATCTTAAGTGCTGAACATTCGAGGGAATGGGAGATTGTTCCTAGAGGAGTAGTAGACTGGAAGAAGAGATTCAGAGGTTCCTGTAAATCAAATAGAAAAACATGGACTTTTAGCAAACCCTCAGGCTTGAAATCTTGATTCAATTGGCAGCATGGCCCTGGGAAAATTAACGAAGCTGCTTGAGTCTCAGTTTCAATGTTTGTTAAATGGAGATAATTTTATTTAACCTACGATGCTGTTGTGAGGATTAAGTAAGATAATATATAGACTGGTTTTATAGATAACTCTAAGGTAATGGATCC
Organism: Trichechus manatus latirostris; assembly: GCF_000243295.1. NCBI lineage: Eukaryota > Metazoa > Chordata > Mammalia > Sirenia > Trichechidae > Trichechus > Trichechus manatus. The sequence continues at coordinate 2,030,834 of NW_004443999.1, forward strand.
AGAATAATTTTAATTACATGTAATGTACTTTACACACGTGGGGGCTATATGGAAATAAAACTGACTGCTTACTTCTCTATTGTTGAGGAATTCAACTATAAGCTTGGTGGAGGGAATTCAAATGCCATCAGTATGTGGTTAGACTACTGGAGTTTAAGATCTTTTCCAACCTTGAGGCCATTATTTGGCCAGTATCAATAAATAGAGCCATGAATCAGTTTTCCACCTTTATTCTGATTTCCATTAAGAGTTTACATGTATCTGTACATAAACCCTGGTGGCGCAGTGGTTAAGTACTCAGCGCTAACCAAAAGGTTGGTGGTTTGAACCCAGCAGCTGCTCTTTGGGAGAAAGATGTGGCAGTCTGCTTCTGTAAAGATTACAGCCTTGGAAACCCT
>NW_004443999.1:2040424-2042401 GCF_000243295.1 Trichechus manatus latirostris
TGAGGGCTATTTGAGAGACCTATCTGGAGAAGGAAAATACATCCTGGCAAAAGAGTTGTGTTATTGCTATGGACCTGCCAGAAGATACTTTTTTTTCTCTGAAAAGTTAATGTTTTTCTCTGACTGAGAGGTCCTAGTTTTGCATGTTGATGAAATTGGAATCTACACTGAAGGAGTTTGTTGTCCTGTTGTATTTTTACCTGTCCTGATTTATTCATATTTTCTTTCCCCATTTACAGTTGCATATATGCAAGAAAAATGAGCCCTAAAAGTTTGTGGAGAATCTAGGTCTCACCCCTAGAGTCAAGGATTAATTTTGGCCTTCTGTAGATAAAACAGGTTTACATACACACAGGTTTTTAAATTGATTTTTACTTCTCTCTATTGTTTTCTCCCTTCTCAGAAAAGCCTATTCTCCATGTCTCAGTCGTCACATTTTAAATTTATTTTTTAACGACTTACTGAGATATAATTTCCTTACCAAACAATTCAATTTAAAGTATATATTCACAGAGTTGTGCATGCATCACCACAATCAATTTTAGAACATTTTTATTACACCAAAAAGAAACCCTGTTCTCCTTAGCTGTTAACCCCCAATCCACCCATTCTGTAGCCCTAGATAACCACTAATCTACTTTCTATCTCTATACGTTTGCCTGTTCTGGACATTTCATATAAATGGAATCATACAATATGTGGTCTTTTGCGACTGAGTATGGGGGGTATATTGGAACTTTCTTCACCATCTGTGTGACTCTTCTGTAAATCTTAAACTATTCTAAATTAAACAAATATGAAAAATATATTAGAAGAACCTTTCACCTATTCTTACATTATGAAAAATGATTCCCAGAATCCCTCATGTTTAATAAAAAGAAATAATTATAACTTAATGGTCTGAAGTGTTCACTTATAATCAGGCATGTTGGGAAACAGATGAAGATCAATGAAAATCTAAACTTTCAGTCTTTGGCTTTAAATTCTTCCCCCTAAAGCCAGACTCCTGTTCATAAAAAACCAAATCAAACCTGTTGCCATCACGTTGATTCTGACTCATAGCAACTCTGTAGGACAAGGTAGAACTGCCTCATAGGGTTTCCAAGGAGCGGCTAGTGGATTTGAACTGTGGACGTTTTTGTTAGCAGCCGAGCTCTTAACCACTGTGCCACTAGGGCTCCAGACTCCTATTCATAGGTGAGTGGGAAAACAGAGAAACAAACCGCCTGTCTGCCTATAAAGCCATTCAGTGGAGCATTTCTGCAGGTGCTCCTCAACCTTCCCACCTCCAAACTCACAGGGCAGCTGACTGTAACTTGCACCTTCAGAGTCAAGCCTCAGGCAGCCTTTTGAAAATAAGCACAGAATTTCTTTGAGGGCTTACATTTTGTTTTTAAAATGTAAGACAGTTTTACATTCTACTCATTAATGTATGTTAATGCTACATTTCCTTCTAAAATTTTTGTTTAAATCTAATGCTGCAGGAAGATATCCCTTGGCTTCAAATACCTTTGACACATCATGTCTGTGCCCCTGAGAGGACTGCTCTCCCCCATTCTCATTTGAAAAGCAGAGGTGTGTGTAACAAAGTGGTTGGAATTAAGAGGTATTTGTTCCATTGGATTTCAGTGTCCTCCTGCCCCTCACTTAGCCCCCCCACACATCGGTTGAGCCATCTCCTCAATACTGTCTGCACCAGTTGTTCACAAGCCATTGAGCCCAACCTTTATTTCTAGAGCTTGTCAAACTGGCTAACCTATAAGCTCCTTAAGGGAAGAGACCATCTTATTCATTGTATGCCTTGTATCAAGGATACTCCCTTAAAATCATAGACTCAGTGAGTGTTCTTTTATTGGCCATTGAGTACTTTGCAAACATCAGACTTTCCAATCTGCACAATACAAGTAGGCACCATCACTCTGAGCTTCAAGTTCCCTTCCTAGCTCTGTGCTTGCCTCACTCTCTGCAGCCTTCTCT
>NW_004443999.1:2043318-2086791 GCF_000243295.1 Trichechus manatus latirostris
ACACAATTGAGTCAGTTCTGACGCACAGTGACCCTATGTACAACAGAACGAAACACTGCCTGGTCCTGCGCCATACTCATAATCATTGTTATGCTTGAGGCCATTGTTGCAGCCACTGTGTCAATCCATCTCACTGAGGGTCTTCCTCTTTTCCAGGGACTGGTCTCTCCTGATAACATGTCCAGAGTATGTAAGATGAAGTCTTGCCATCCTCCCTTCTAAGGAGCATTCTGGCTGTACTTTTTCCGAGACAGATTAGTATTCAGTATCAATTCCCCCACTGCTCTGCACTCACTCGCTCAGTACTGAGAAGACAGACCTTTGGCTAGAGAGAAGGTTTAATGTAAGGTTCTGGATCTATTAACTTCTGAAGATCCAGAGGAGAGGACATGGCTGTAGTGTTAGAAGAGTCTCACTCAGTGCACCTTCTTTCTAAGCAGGTTTCTGATAAGCCTAACCACAAAGAAAGACAATTACAGGCATTGCTCCTACAATTTATAACACAAATTGGATAGAACACAATAGATTCATTAGAGAACATGGTTTGAATTTGCATTTTGCAGACAGCAATTGGTTATAACGTGATCGAGTTCAGGAACTAGCACCTTGGGAGCAGGAAAAGAAAGTTATTGACAAGATACATAAATGCACACACTGCTGGGGTCTGAGTGGCTGGCTGCTCCAGTGGCCTCTGATTCATTTTTCCCTGGAGCATAGATCCTAGGGTGATAGGAGTGAGTTGAGGTAGTGGAAAGCAGGGTTGGTGGGCAGGGCTCTATATTAATAGGTCACAGACAGAACTAAGGTGTAGGTTCAGTTAAGCTCTTGTTGTTAGCTGCTGTGGAGTTGGCCCCCAACTCATGGTGACCCCATCCACAACAGAACAAAACGCCTCCTGGTTATGCACCATCCCCATGATTGGTTGCAGATCAGATCTTTGTGATCCATAGGATTTTCATTGGTTGATTTTTTGGAAGTAGATCTCCAGGCCTTCTTCCTAGTCCATCTTAGTGTGGAAGCTCTGCTGAAACCTCCTCAGCCTCAAAGCAACATGCAAGCCTCCACTGACAAATGAATAGTGGCTGTGCAGGAGGTGCATTGGCTAAGAATTGAACCTGGGTCTCCTAGTTGGATGATGACAGTTCTACCACTGATCTGCTACTGCCCCTCTAAACTCTCCTAATTACTTGCAATTATCTTTCAGCTTTTTGGAGTCTTGGGCTTAAATTCTGTTATGTTGTATATAATTTATAGGAATTACAGAATCCCAGTATCCAGTGGCTTTGAAAGTCAACCACGAACCCCAGCCTATACCTGCCCAGTGTGACTCAGGGAGGCAGCAGGGTTTAAGAGAAGTAAGTGATGCCAATGCACATAGCAGCAGAAATTTCAGCAGATATTCTTTCTCTCTTCCAAACTCCCAACTTCTTTTATCAAGGAAATACGAGAGCCACTAAGAATGATTATGGAAAGTCTTTGCCCTTTTATAATTCATAGAGAGCAGTATAAAAATTAATTCTCAACTTTCTAAAAGTAAGTTAAAATATTTGTAGAGGAAAGGGAAGTAGACTCCAACATCTCTCTGGAAATGTGTGTAATTGTGTAGTATACAGTCCCCACAATATAGAGGTCAAGCAAACAAGGAAAGAAATGCACTCATCTAATTGCCTAGCATCATTCTTTGGCCATATGCTCATTCCAGGTTCAATTACTGTGCCCAGGGTGATGGGGCATTTTGATTAGCCAGCCTGTGCCATTTGCCTCTGATGTAACCTTTTAAGCAAGACTCTTTAATTGATAGACCTGCCAGAAGCATACTGAGCCATGGAGGGGTAGCTTCAAAAAGGAAAAGTTGGAGAGACTGGCGATGGAGAAGAAAATAGCGTAACAGATGCTCTGTCTATAAAGTATGGGAAGGAAAATGTTGAAGGGCTTGTTAATGTGAAGTCACCAAGGTTGGCAGTTCGAATCCACCAGGCGCTTCTTGGAAACTCTATGGGGCAGTTCTACTCTGTCCTACAGGGTCGCTATGAGTTGGAATCAACTAGATAGCATCGGGTTTTGTTTTGTTTTGTTTTGTTTTTTTAAAGTGACCTAAGTCCTAGTCTTATCTCTCCAACTTGCCAGTTGCATGACATTGGACATGTTACCTAACCTCTCCTAATCTCCTAATCAACCAATTGATTTCCTTCTTTTTTAAAAAAAAAAAAAATGTTAAATAAGTTTTATTTAAGAATTTTCACCTTTAATATTCATCTAATAAGCATCCAAATCTAAAACTCAGAACTGCCACAGACACCATTCTTGTGGGTATGTTAGTCATTAGAACTTTATCCCTTCTTTGTGACACATGCTGTGCTTCTCTGTCAACATTCAAACACAAGCCCCCTTCAGCATCAGTTGGTATCACCCCACTTATATATCAAAAACAAGAAAACCACTTTACACCCACTAGAATGGCTATGGTCAGAAAAATGGACAATAAAAAGTGTTGGCAAGGATGTGGAGAAATTGGAACCCTTGCGCATTGCTGGTGGGAATGTAAAATGGTGCAACCATTGTAGAAAACAGTTTGGCAGGTCTTCAAAGAACAGTTTGGTGGGTCATAGAATTACTCTTATGACCCAGCAATTTCACTGCTAGGTATATACCCCAAAAATTCAAAAGCAGGGACTCAAACAAATGTTTGTACACTAATGTTCATCACAGCATTATTCACAATAGTTAAAAGGTGGAAACAATATAAGTGTCCATCAACAGACGAATGGATAAACAAAATGTGGTATATATATTCTATTTATTCAGCCATAAACAGAAATGAAGTTCTGACACATGCTATGTACTACATGAAAGAACCTTGAAAACATTTTGCTAAATGAAACATCAGGCACAAAAAGACAAATATTGTACAACCCCACTTATGTGAAATATCTAGAATAGACAAATGGATAGAAACAAAAATTAATGGTTACCAGGGGTGGGGGAGGGAGGGAATAGAGCTTTATGGCTTAATAGGTACTGAGTTTCTGTTTGATGTGATGAAAACTTTTGGAAACAGTGGTGATGGTTGTACAACATGGTGAATGTAATTAATGTCACTGAATTTTACACTTAAAAATACTTTAAATGGCAAACTTTGTGTAATATATATTTTATCACAATAAAATTTAAAAAAAAACAAAACAATATCTACAGAATTCACAGCATTGACAAAGGGTAACATAAAAATCATTTTGCTTAACACACTTAACTAGCTTGAGTTACCCCAAAACGAAACTCATTCAAAGTCTTTCAACAGATATGGATTCTCCTTGAATGCTAGAAACATCCATATCTTACTTGCTGTCATTGCTCTTTGCAAACTCTCTCCACAAAGCCATGGGTTTGAAAGACATAGCTTGACAAATTAAAAAAAAAAGAAGAAGACTTTTGCACCACCGAGTCTCTGCATGTGCTCTCTGCTTTTCACTCGTACAGCCTTTTGTGCCAGCACCACATCAGTCCCACCAAAGGCTTCAAAGGTTCAAACATCTGGTTCCATATCACAGCTTTGCATTCATAGTGTTGCTATGACTCCATGGAATAAAGAGTGTTAGATAAAAATGGGACACCCACTGTCAAAGTCACAGCAAGTGCAGTTTGGTATCGTATTCTTAAATAAGAAAGTATGTACACAGAAGGAATTCTATGGCAAAATATTCACAACACCACAAACTGTTTCTTCAATAAGCATTTGCAATAAGATGAGATATAGAGATTAAATGGAGGCTATATATTGTAATTTATAATATGAATAGAGACAACGTTAAAAATAAAATAAGCAGAAATAAAATAGCATGATCCTATGATTTCCAAAGAAGAGAATTTTCTAAGAAAAAAATCATAGGATAGTTTACAATAAGGAGAAAAGAATAGAATTGTAACCATTAGGCTCTTTTAGAACATGAAAATAATTTATTTAAATGTCCAGAGATAAACTGTGCCAGCAGTTTTGATATCTACTCTAGTCTATTGGCTTGCCTATCATGCCAACAGCAGTTCACTTTCAACCACTCAGTATTTCAACCCTCTTTGAAACAAAACTTAAATATTTCTTCTCTTTGTCTAAAGAGTAATGTCGAAAGTACCAATGAACACATTTCCGTTTGAACACACTAATTCTGAAAATGCTAGTACCAAAGTATTCTCATACTTACTAGTAGTTTGTTGTTGCTAGTTGCAGTTGAGTCAGTTCCAGCTCCTGGTGACCCATGTTTAAAGGAACAAAACGTTTCCTGGTCCTGCATCATCTTCATGATCATTGGTAGTTTGGAAAAATAGTAATTTAGAAAACTTTGAATTTTCACAAGCCTATTCTAACCAGAACCGTGGTCTGTATTTCCCACAGAACATGGTTAGAAGCCATGTTCTGGCCAACACCTGCCCTGAACAACTGCCTAATCTTACTACGATGCACTTCTGATCAGCAGACTCAGAAAGAGGTACTAGCCAAGGCAGGGGGCATTCATAAGACATAAGGATAGAAACAGCTAAGGAGAGACAGTAGAGCAGGGCACAGGGCAGCCACGTGGTCCCCTCATCATACACTGACCCCCCAGGGCTTCCTTTCCCTGATTAACGGAAAGTGACTTATGCTACATTGCTCTGGGAAGGAGTACATTTTCATCAAGACACACACTTGTGTTCTTCATTTTTCTTGTAGGCGAATCATAGCTTAAGACATTAGCATCTCAAAATTTACCATTTTAGGCAGAGAAGCATTGAGCTATTTCAATCCATAAGCAGCCCGGGGCAATCCTTGATTCATCAGAATTCATTCATTCAACTTTTATCGAGTGCTAGTTTTGTGCAAGGAACAGGCAAAACTCCTTCAGGGATACAAAGATGAGTAAGACAATTCTTACCCTCAAGGAGTTTAGCATCTAGCTCAGGAGATGAAATATGTACCAAATATGTAAATGTTGAATAACTGTTGAATAACATAGTGCTATTAAAAAAAGGTGGAAAATGAAAATTCCATAAAAGAAATGCTCTTTAAGGTCATGAAAGGTAAAACTTAATTCTAGCTTTCAGGGAGGACAGTGGGGATTGGGAAAGGCTTCTTTGAAGAGGTGATAGTCTGTGCATTCAATTTCTTGAACAGATACTTGTTGAGTGTAAACCATGTACCAGGCACTGTGCTTGCCATTTAGGCTGGACCTTAAGAGAGGCTGTGGGTTTGGACTTAAGAGTAAATAGGGTACAGGGTTTGGAGAATGGGTGTCAATGGTATGCTGGAGCTGGCTCGTACTGGCTCATGAGAGACAAAATTGTTAAATGTTCAGAAATTTTGCAAGCAGGTTGACCTCTGCTTGAAATCACCATCATAGGAGTTTGCCGTGGAAATTAGCAAACACTACAATTCAAGCACCTAGCTCCCCCCTCCTCCAACCAGTTAAACTTTTGCCAGCATCCTTGAGTTCCAGGCAGACAGAGTAAATGATAACCCACTAATTACTTACATGATTTCCAGTAATCACCTTGCTGGTCCATGGGTTTTCTTATGTGTAGGAAATTTGATACTTAAGTCTTTCTAGCATAATATCCTATTATCTATAGAGAGAGACAGGAAAGTGGGAAATGAAGTCAGTCCTGAAGCCCAATGAAGAGCACCCCTCCAGCTGTCTGCTTCAAGCTGACTGAGGAGGTGCTCAGGGAGAAGTGCTAATATACATTGATCTTGATCTCCAGGCTGTAATGAGAGGCTGCCAGGAGGCGGCTTCTCCATAGGAGTGCTATTTTCCCTGCTAGGAGATGATCTGAAGTGGCTGAATAGAGCCCAGAGCTGGAGAAATTGGGAGCCCCTCTTCATCTCCTCTCTGTCCTGAGTCTCTGTGGAACCCCAGATCAAGTCATTTAACCTCTCAGTGCACCTGCAAATTAGGAGCCCTCTCCCCTCCTCCTGCCCTTGGACACAATGTTTGGAGGACCCACATGCCAAGCTTAGGTTGTCTGTAGGTCTCAGTAAGCTAAGTATGGTTAGAATACAAAGCACTGTTATTGTTTGCCCAGGAGAGGAAGAAGGCCTTTGAGATTCAGACAACCTGTGTAGCAACATCAGGTAGCCCCGTCTTAATGGTATCTGGGTACAGAGCTGTGGGCTATTTTGGTCCTACTGACATTTTCTACTAAGAGCACTAGTGGTGCAGTGGTTAAAAGCACTCAGCTGCTAACTGAAAGGTCGGTGGTTCGAACTTACTAGCAGCTCTATGGGAGAAAGATGTGGCAGTCTGCTTCTGTAAAGATTTAGAGCCCTAGAAGCCCTTTGGGGATGTTCTACTCTGTCTTGTGGGGTCACTATGAGTCAGAATCGACTTGATGGCAGTGGGTTGTGGACATTTTCTACTAGTTCCTGTCAGGGGCCTTGCCTGCCTCTTTTTTGAGGCTTTTTACCTAAATTTCCCTTTTCTTCCTCAGTGAGCAAAAGCAGGGCAGTGTGTTGGGAAGGGGATGTAGGAGGCCTATGAGTAGGAATGTGGTTCCTTCTCCATTAAAATTTACTAGGAGATTTTAAGAGTAATTATTTTCTTGTTCCTCAAGTGATAACTTAAATCTCATTTCTCCGTGAAGTTTCTGAGCAACCCCAACAAGTTCCAGTTCCTTGGAATGGCCTTTGATGCCTTCTCCATGCAACTCTGTCTTCCACTACTTCCCAATGAGTGCTTTGGACATTCCAGAAACTGGCAACTATGACACTAGGAAAGGATTAGCCTTTGAGTCAGCCTTGGGCTCAAGTATCAGCTCTGTCATTTACTGAGTAATATGGGTCAGGTCACCTCCATCTCTCCCGTCAGTTAAGGGATGTTGTGTCAACCCTGGCCTGTGCCCACTTGCCCTCAGACATATTTTTAATCTTTAAACTTCTCTGCTCTCCTGAGTGCTCAGGTCAGCTGGCTTCTCAGTGGGGTTGTCTACAGGAAGGAACTGGCAAGAGATAGTAGGGTGAGTGAAAAGGAGAAGCAAGGGTACTTCTGTCTCTCTTCCTCAGGTGTATCTTTAGAGAATGGAGTTCCTGGGTGGTGCAAATGATTAACACGCTTGGCAGCTAACCGAAAGGTTGGAGGTTCAAGTCTACCCAGAAGTGCCTTGGAAGAAAGACCTGGTGATCTACTGAGAAAAAATCAGCCATTGAAAACCCTATGGAGCACAGTTCTACCTTGACATACATGGGGTCACCATGAGTGGGAATCAACTTGATGGCAACTGTTTTGTTATCTTTAGAGTGGCTAAATCTCCCCTGTGTGACCCTAAATCTAGACTCCTGTTTTATCCCTCATCGACTGCCTGCTTTGGCCAATATGTGGGCTTCCTCAATTTCCTGCTTTAAATGTCCATAGTTATAAATGTTTAAAGCTGTTTGTTTCCCTGGTTAGATCAAGATTGATATAGAGTTGATTGTATATCTGTTTTACAAGGATATTGTGAGATTTAAGGAAAATCCTCCATAGTTCCTAATAGGATAAGTACTCAGTAAAGGTCGGTGGAATCCCACACTTTCCTGTCTCCAAGCTTTTGTTCAGGATGTATATTGTACCTATTGTGAACCCCTCTTTGCTTTTGCTTCTCAGCATCACCATTTCTTACACTTGAAATTCTTAACATCATTCAAAGTTCAGTGCAGATGCTACTCACTTCATGAAGCTTTGCTCACCCCTAACCAAACAGGATTTTTCTTGATCTTTTCCCAAAGCACTTTATAGACATATCTCTAATAGAATTTAGCATATTCTGCCAAATAGTAAATTATTTGCAAATTTATTTTCTGTCAGTCTGTAAGGTTCTTGCCATCTCTTTGATCTTTTTATGTCCCCTAAGTCCCCAGTGTCAGAAAATATTCTTAAAAATATTTGCTGAACTGAACAGGAGTGCCCTTCTTGGTAGTCCTCCCTGCAGCTTGTGTAGGATGCAGTCCTCAACTGTATTGGAAGCTCCTTGAAGAGGTAACTGCCCCATCCTTTCTTGGGTTTACTTTTTATATCAGAAAACCATCAGATATCACATCAATCCTAAATTCAGTAGATGGCCCATACTAACAACATTCATATCAAAATGTATGGGATTTAAGAAAATGATCGGCTTTGTAAATGGATGACAGAAGATCAGATGTCTAATTTGTGTTATCATGTGGAATCCATGAGCACATATATGAAACCATATATCTAGTGTCTAGAATTGTGTCTGTCACATTATAGGTGCTCAATAAGTATCTGCTGAATGCTTGAATAAGTATGTACTTTGGGTAAACCTTTAGAGAAAATTATATATTTTTATTTACCCTCTAGAAATCATTCTCTCATGTGAATTTCAAATAGATTTTCTTCTTTTTTCAGAGCTTCATTTATTATTTTATTTTTAAGGAAAACTCACTCCCAGGCTACCTCTTCTATTTTCTCATCTTTGTTGTCGTTCTTGTTCAAATATGTTACTCATTATTCCTCCAATGAAAAGCATCTTCAAAATGTACTATGGTTCTGATTGCCCCTGAGATGTTCATGGCAGAAAAGAGAGGAAAAAAGAAGACTCTCATGCCTTGGGATGAAGGCTTTTCCTTTTCTTTTTTTCAGTGCTTCACCCAGCTTTCCTCCCTGCTCCTTCTCTCCTTCTCTAGTTCTACCATCTTCCCAGGCTTCCTCCCTGCTCCCCTTCCTGGAGCACCTTCCCCCAGACTACTCTGCATTTGCGTATAGGTGGACGGAGCTGAGGGCAAATGATTAGAGAACAGTACAAATGAAAGGGACCTTAGAGCTATAACCTAGTAAAAACTTCCTGGTTTACAGATTAGCCAACTGAGGCAAAGGAAAGGACAGCTTTTAAAATCATGTTTTGAGTGGTTTGTATAACAGAGTAGATATGTATATATATACACACCCATGCACATATACATATTCATAAGGGATATAAGCTTACCATATGACTTTAGGGGTTTTAAAATTTAACATTTTTCTTAAGTCAGACTTAGTAAAACAGCACATACTCAGCAAGCAAGGGAATTGTCTTATTGTAATTATGAATGGAACTGAAAAAAATTGGTCAGTGTGCACCGAATAAAGCACTTTTCTCATTCCAGAAAAAAAAAGTGAGCCCCTCAAATCTCAAAAGAAATTCACAGCAGAGCCAAAACTGGATTTGGGGTTTCCAGATTCCCAGTGGAATAGCAAGTAGTGGTAGTAATTTACACTGTCCCTGGCAGAGTTGGACCTGCAGGAATTACCTCTTGGGGCCATATCATGCCCCAGGCCTAACACACCAGCTAAAAGATCCTTTGTGACACACTGCATGGAGTGGCTGCTCTAGTTTTTCTTAGTCTGACCTTTCCAGCTTTCATAACTTATCTTCTCCTCATAGAGAAAATTCTCCCTATGAATAAAGGGTTCTATTAGCTTAGGCAGTATTTTTCTTAACCTCTCCAAGCCTTAGAGAGTTGAGGTAAATTTCCCTGGAGACGTGGGCCAGGCTTCTGTCAGCTTGTTTTCATCCTCCCTCGGGTCTCTGAGCCAGGGGTCCTTCTGTGAACTGTTCCTTTTCATTGAGTGTCCTTGCCAAGATTTATGATAGAGTAAAGAGAAAAAAGAGCCACATTAACTGTCCTGTGAAGGAAAATGAGATTCTGCTAAATTTAAGGAGACTTTAAATGAATAAAAAGATTAGCAATTTAAATACTATGAAGTTGGATACTAGATTAATTTAGAAAATACAAGAGTCATCCTAATTACAGGTACAACATAGTGGAAAGCTGGATAAGTACCATATAGTCCTTTCATAGGCCATGACATAATTAAATGACTGTTCATTTTATAGATAAGACCATATCTTCAGTTTAGACACTGTATACTGGGAAATCATCCACTCTGGGCTCTTAACCTGACACAGACTCATTTTTAACTAAAAAGAGCCAAACACAGGTAAGCACTAACCCTCTGAGTAAAACCATGAGCTTTGGAAAAGAAAGAGATTTCTCCACTTAAAAACAAAAACTCATGGATGCTGAAGTGTGTGAGTAATAGTGCAAAGTAGCTCATCTGAAGGGACCCTCCAGGTACAGTGGTCCTGGAGTCAGGTAATGAATTGGGAAGGTTTAACCCACCCTTATAACATCCATCTATTCTGTGCCACACCCCATTCTGTGATATGGCTGATTGATGACATTTTAAAAAAATTTTATGAAGTGCAGCTTCAGACTATCCCTAGTTCTTCCTGCCCACCCCCGCGCCCCCGCTTCCATATTCCTATTCCTAATCCCCTAAAGAGCTCCTGGTGCCGTTTCCCAAGGTCTTTACACACTATAAATCAGTGAACATGAAATAAAGTCGTCTTGTTTGTGTACTTTCTACTTCCAGCTGGATATCTTCTAGCTGGTCGTCGCTCCCCAGATATCCCACAGACCACTGTTAACGGCTGCCCTCCTTCTGGCTCACTCTTCTAGTCATCCAACTCCAAACATTAGTGTCATCATTGACTCTTCTTTCCTTGACTTCCACTTCCAATCTGTCACCAAGTCCCGTGGGTTCTACCTTGGTACTATCTTTTATACATCTTTTTCTCTTCATTTGAATTAGTACTACCTTGGTATTTATCCTAGCAGTTAATTGACATCACTGTTTCTATGGTATGTTTTCTTCTCTTCCAACAGGTCCCTCCCACCACTCCATCCTACCCATTTCTTCCATATTACTTTTTTCTGATTCATTCAACTGTTGTTTACTAAGCCTATATTATATGCCAGGTGCTCAGCAAACAAAGATGAGAAAGTCTTGGACCTTCGCTTCAAGGAACTCTCTCAGTGAGAGAGAGACATACATAGAAACAGTGAGGAGTAGTGGAAAAGAGCGCAGGCATTAGAGTCAGAGGGATTGGATCTTAATCTTTGCAATGGCTCTTCTCAGCCATGTGACTCTGGGTAATTTAGGTGTCCCGTATCTCAGAATCTTCATCTTCAAAACGGAGATAATTATAGTTCCTACCTCATAGGCTTGCGGGGTGGTAGTGGTGGTGGAATGAGATAGTCCATGTAAAGCACTTACAGCAGTGCTCGAGACATAATAATAACTAACAGTAGCCATTATTGTAAAGCAGTGCTTCTCAAACTCTCTGTTATGAAGGACAGTTGTTTGTTTCATTAATTTCCAGTATATCATGAGCCAATTTGTAGTCCTACTGTGCATGATTAGTATGCAGCTTGCACAACATGCAACTGAACACCTGAGTTTGATAAACACCCGAAGTGGTCTATACTCTGTTTAATAAGAAGAGTCCATTGACCACTTGCTTGGATATCAGGGCAATGTCACTTTGATAAAAAGTTTCTAAATATTTATTAATCTTTTTTTTATTAACCTACAGTGAATAGGCCAGGACCAATTCTGGGGCCACAGGGATTTAGTAGCACTCTAGTACAGTTTTTATTTTTTTACTCTTCCTTGTTCATAAGTGTCTCCCTGTGAGCTACAAAAATTCCTTAATTCAGCATTTAGGAGCCTACACAGTCAGGCCACATTTGACCTTTCAAGCCTATGTCTCATGACCCCATTTTGCAAACTTGAGCTTCTAGTCCAGCAGTTTTCAGACAACTTCAGGGATGAGGTATAGGGAGGGGGATGGAGGATAATTCACCTTATTTCATCTTCTTTAAAGACTCATCTGAGTATCTCAAATTTTCTTGATTCTCTGTCGTCTGTCTTTTCGCAGGAACCTAGTCTGTCTTGTTGGCTACTGTATTCCTGATGCTTAGAATAGTTTCTGGCACATAATAAATGTTCAATAAATATTCCTTGGAGGAATAAGTGAAATGTTCTGCTGCTAACCACATTTAAAGTCTACTTTACTAAACACACTCGACTGTTCTTTAAAATTTGCAATTTCTTGCCTTTAGCAAGAAGAAGTTCTTGCTTCACTTTTCATGTAGAGTGACTTTTATTCCGATCCATCTTCCCTGCCATTGAATTTTTGGTTACTCCAGATCCGTTAAAACTCAACTCAAATGACTTTCCCAACGTAGCCTCTAAGAAGCCTTTCTCTGACTTCCCATTAAACTATATGTTATTGCCATTACAGTACTTTCTAAAATGTTTTATTATTATTTATGTTGTATCCCCTTTAATAAGTTTCAGGGTCACTGGGGGCAAGAACCTGGTATAATTTATATTTGTATTTTCAAAAGTGCTTAACGCAGTGTCTAATAGGGAGTGGGAACCTAATACTGGATTCTGTGGATGTTATCTGAACGCCTCAAAATATATTCAAGTCTCAAGAACTAGTACAGGTTTTGCTTCCTACATAGAGCTGTCATTGAATATTCCTGTTTACAGAGTATATCTGCTCTTAATCCATATAGCCTTTTTGATGGTTAGCCTGTAATTAGCATTAAAAAAAAATTCACTCAAGTTTTTATTTCCTTAACAAATGACTGTATTTTGCTACTGTGCTTAGGTAATTGTTACAGATATTAGGGCAGATAATGAAGAGTAAGAAAACCCCCGCCTTCAATAACTATACAATAGAATTTTCACCAAGTAATTTTAAGTAGTAGTAGTGGGTGTGTGCTGCTTCTCCTCAACTTGAATATACATATCTAGAGATCTTGAGGGCATAGATCATTGTGTACCTTCGACAGAACATTGCTTGGCCTGCAGGGCCTAGTCAATACTCAGTACAAATGGGATTAGTTGGTATTCCACACACATATACTAGTATATGCACGTGGCACGAGCTTATTATCTCTTATTAGAAGGCAGTTATCTGTCTTTTGTAGTGAAATGTGATAACCATATGACACAGAAACCATGACCCACTAATGCAGGTGAGGTCTGACAATGTTGTTATCTTCACCTGCAGAGAAAGTCTGTAATAACCCATGCTCCATAGACCACTTAAATCTGGTACCTTGAGGAATAATTAGATGCAAATAGAATGTGATAGGAAACATTTACCAGTCAGGTAGAGTAAAAACTTTGTTAATTTGAAATGCAAGGGACCAGAAAAATGAACTCTGAATTAATTGGGTTTGGATTATCTGATATTTTTATTAAGGGCATTTAGTCATTTAGGCAATAGCAGCTGCTGTTTGGATTTTTCAGTGTTGGCCTTCTGAGGTTTTACTGTCAAAGCGTGATTTCTTATGGCAGTAATGTAATGAACTCACTTAACTATCAACCTTTGCAGCTGGACATACATATCTAGCAGTATGCCCAGATTTTCACCAGTACATCCATGTTTCCGTCTCTCAGGTTTTGTTAGATTTCATTTCTATTTTGAATGACTGCTACTATCAATGACTGTCTCAAATTAATTCTTCACCCATTGATAGCAGGGAGAATTGATGGGGGCCTTCCAAGCAACCAGAGGGAAAGTCCATCTGATGGTCTACTGCTTATATCCCAAGTCATCTAAGTGTTTAATTGCATGACTGATCTCTTTATTTACATAATAAATATTGTCAAAATCTATCCATTAGAAAATGTGAAAGAATAATAAGTCCCTGACCAAGGTGAAAAGTTCTTTTAGGGCTATTCTAAATCATTTCTGAAAGGTGCGTATTCATAATACAAATGTCAAGGTTACCTGCGGTGTTCTCTAAGTAGACAAAACAAAAACCCATTAGAATATATTCATGAGTCATTTTAAATTTTAAAACTTTGCTTTGATGATTTTGTAAGGCAAGGAAAAGTCACAGCTCACTGGCAGAACTTAAGGTTTGCTTATTCTGCATAGCTAAATCTATCAACAGCCTAGAGTTTAGCAAGAAAGACAAGATAACTACACATAGAAGGTAACAATATATAAATACAACCAGAGCAATATACTGCAAATCGCAAATTAGTGATCGAAACTATGCTTGTAAGGATTTAAGGAAGAGATCCTGATTGCATGTGAAGACAGTTCTGACTAACGAAAGTTCAGATAATATTGCATCTCTTAGTGCTTCACATATTATGGGTGCCAAATACATGCTTACTGCAGAAATAATAGGCTCTTCTAATGTGGCAAGACCAATTTAATCATTAAAAAAAAAAATGGTGCCTTGTTGGTTACCAGGGGTGGGGGGGGGGGAAATACTAAATAGGCAATACATAAGGGGTATCTCGGGTGAAGGGTGAGACAGTACAAAATACTGGGGAAACCAGCACAGCTTGTACAAGGAAAGGCCATGGAAGCTCCACAGACACATCCAAACTTCCTGAGGGACTGAATTGCTGGGTAGAGGGCTGTGGGGACCATGGTCTCGGGGAACATCTAGCTCAACTGGCATAAAACAGTTTATAAAGGCAATGTTCTACATTCTACCTTGGTGAGTAGTGTCTGGGTCTTAAAAGCCTGTGAGCAGCCTTATAAGATACTCCACTGGTCTCATCCCTTCAGGAGCAAGGGAGTGTGAAGAGATAAAGATACAAGGGAAAGGTTAGTCCAAAGGACTAATGGACCACGGCTACCAAGGCCTCCACCAGACTGAGTCCAGTACAGCTAGATGGTGCCTGGCTACCACCACTGACTGCTCTGACCGGGATCACAACAGACGGTTCTGGACGGAGCTGGAGAAGGATGTAGAACAAAATTCTAACTCACACACAAAAAAGAACAGATTCACTGGCCTAAAGGAGACTGGAGAAACCCTGAAAGTATGGCCCCCAGACACCCTTTTAGCTCAGTGGTGAAGTCACTTCCGAGGTTCACCGTTCAGCTGGGGAGTGGACAGCTGCATAAAACCAAATGGGACTAATGAGGCACAGCAGTCCAGGGACAAGGGCCAGAAGGCAGAAGGGGACGGGAAAGCTGGTGATAGGGAACCCAGGGTTGAGTAAGGATAGTGTTGATGTGTTGTGAGGTTGTTAACCATTGTCATAGGGCAACATGTGTACTGTTTAATGAGAAATGATTTTGTTCTGTAAACCTTCATCTAAAGTGAGAATACCAGCACAACTGGAAGAGCGTAGTTGATGTCACTGACCTGTGCATGTAGAAATTTTTGAAATGGTGTATCTTTGGCTATGTATATTTTCACCAAAAAAAAAAAAAAAAAAGGTCGAGAAGGGAGAGGGTTGACATGTCGTGGGGTTGTTAACCAATGTCATAAAACAATATGTGTACTACTGTTTCATGAGAAACTATTTGTTCTGTAAACCTTCACCTGAAGTACAATTAAAAAAAAAAAAATTAAAACAATGGTGCCGTTGAGTCGATTCTGACTCATACCGCAACCCTATATGACAGAGTAGAACCGCCTGTAGGGTTTCCAAGGAGTGGCTGGTGGATTTGAACTGCTGACCTTTTAGTTACCAGCCATAGCTCTTAACCACTGCGCCACTAGGGCTCCCTATGAGGCTGTTCTACTGTGTCCTACAGGGTCATGGTATGAGTCAGAATCGACTCAATGACAACGGGGTATTTAATCATTAATGGCAGGTTTTCATTTTGCTTGTTGACACCATCTACTTGTAATACAGGGAACATTTCTCTCATTCTCCACATATTGCATTGGGCAAATTCACTGTAAAAGACCTTTTTAAAAAGCAAAGATGTCATGTTGATGACTAAGGTATGTTTGACCCAAGCCATGGTCTTCTCAATTGCCTCATATGCATGTGAAAGCTGGACCATGAAAAAAGAAGACAGAAGAAGAGATGTATTCAAATTGCAGTGTTGGTGAAGAATATTTAAATGCCACAGACTTCCAGAAGAATGAACAAATCAATCTTAGAAGAAATACAACAAGAATGCTCCTTAGAAGTGAAGATGGCAAGACTTCGACTTTACTTTGGACACGTCATCAGGAAAGACCAACCACTAGAAAAGGACATCATGTTTGGTAAAGTAGAAGGTCAGCAAAAATGAGGGAAACCTTCCATGAGATGAATCAACACAGTAGGGGCAACAATGGACTCAAACATAGCAACAATCTTGAAGATGGTGCAGGACTGAGCAACATTTCTTTCTGTTATACGTATCAGTTTGCCATGAATCAGAGCCGACACAAAGGCATCTAACAACATAACAATAATCATTTATTTAAGTTATTGCAGACAGTCTTAGTCATCTAGTGCTGCTGTAACAGAAATACCACAAGTGGATGGCTTTAAGGAACTGAAGTTTATTGTCTCCAAGTCTAGTAGGCTAGAAGCCAAAATTCATGGCGTCAACTCCAGGGGAAGGCTTTCTCTGTCAGCTCTGGAGGAAGGTCCTTGTCATCAGTCTTCCCCTGGACTAGGAGATTCTCCATGTGGCAACTCCAGGTCCAAAGGACATGCTTTGCTCCAAGTGCTGCCTTCTTGGTGGTATGAGGTCCCCTTGTCTCTCTGCTCGCTTCTCTCTTTATATCTCAAAAGAGATTGGCTCAAAACACAATCCAGTCTTGTAGATTGAGTCCTGCCTCATTAATATAACTGCCGCCTGTCCCACCTCATTGACATCATAGAGGTAGGATTTACAACACATCAGAAAATCACATCAGATGACAAAATGGTGGACAATCACACAATACTGGGAATCATGGCCTAGCCAAATTGATACACATATTTTTGGGTGACACAGTTCAATCCATGACACAGACCCTCAGTCTTTCAGGGCTGGAAGGGTTTGTAAGATGCCATTCTGTCACTATAGACATGTGCAGATGAGTGACTTGGCCTGTGTCCCAGAGCTGGAATCTACCAGATCAGAGCCCAGGTCCCTTAACTCCCTTCCACTTCTAACTCCTGGGGTCTGCTTTATTTTTCTCCATCACCCTTTGCCCCATACCCCTTCAACTTTCCAGAAGGGAGGCATATTTACACGTTCCAGGTGGAGCATAAACAAAGCACATTCCTTTCTCTTTTATGTCAGTGCCAAATATGCCTTTTGTTTTTGCTCTTGTATGTGTTTTATTTTTCATTCTTCTCATTTTCTTTTTCTTTCCATTTTCCCTATCTCACAGAAGCTCTTCTGTTTGTAGAATAGATGAACATGGAAACTTGGGGTAGTTTTGAATTAGCCTCATGTTCAATAAGTAAATGAATGGATACATTTTCATGATCCTTTAGACTCATATAAGCACTAATTAATGAAAATGCATTTTTGGCTTGCAAGGAAGACTAAATTTATAGGCTTCCCCTCAAAGTGGGCAGACTTCAAACTAGTGACTTTGAGATGAAGGTCTCTGTAACTCAAACCCACTCAGCCATCCAATACCTGGTCCTTTTTAATAGGTACAAATTATATTACTTATGAGAGGTGGAAAGGTCATTCAATTGACCTGGCTGTATCCCCTGAATGAGCTAGAATTTGCTTCCTCTTTGAGAATTTCTAATCAGCTCAAGCTTTCATCCTTTAAAATGGTAGATGGCATTGATGGGAAGACAGTACTTTTGGAGCCCACATCGTTGGGGTTGGCTGTTACTTTGGCTACCAGGGGAAAAATGTAGTCTGGCATCAACAGTGCTAGGACTATGGTTGATGGTGAGTGGCCTATCTGGGTCTTGCCCAGGGCATCAAACCAGTTTGTTCTGGTTTGAACCTTTGCTGAGAATTTGCATTTCCACCCCAGATATACTGAATCAGAATCCACAGTTTAACAAGATCCCCAGGTGATTCATATGGATGATAAATTTTGAGAACCACTGCTCTGCTAGTGGTTCTCAGAATTGGGAACTTGTTAGAAATGCAACTTCTCAGCAGGGGTTTGAACCAGAACGAACTGGTTTTGAAGCCTTGGAAGGAGAAGTAAAGGATTGTAAGGTCTTGACCATTAATTTGGGAACCCCAGGACAATGATCGTATGATTGTTATTTCTCTGTGTCTTTCCCAGTGGATATTTCAAACCAATCTCTTCTGCTCTCTCTCCTCTATCCTGTTTCTTCCTTTTCTCTCTCTCTGGAAGTTTAAGGAAAGTTGTTCTACAGAATATGGATTTCTGGAAGCCTTTTTGCAGGATGAAAGACCTCTGAAGTTTTGATGCTCTGATCCTCAGGGTTGTGCTTCATTCTCCTGGGGAGATTCTGTTCAACATGTCAAGAGCTTCTATCATCTGCTGCTTCAAAGAAGTATGACAGAGTGGCAGACTGTCCCACAGGGATTCCACCTACCCACGGGCTATTTTCTTAATACTCCTTCACCCTATACAGACTTTCCCTGCTACCAGACTCTGGCCCTACCAAGCCCATCAACCACTTGGAATTTTTTAGTGTGTCTGACCAAGCACATCTCTTACTTCTATCCTTACCTCCCAGCTCCTCTCCTGCTTTGTCCCGACCAGGTGTAGAAATGGCTGCCAAGGAAACCCGCTCTGATGTGACCTGCATCTCGCAGGCATGGACTCACCCAGCTCAGAGGAGTTGCTTTCAGGAGGGACTGAACAAGTGTTTCTTTCCCTTGGATTCCTTTAGCCATGCTATATGGCATTTAGACATGCTACACGACTGGTGGGCACAGCGACCTGTGTGGAGTCAGGTTTATGACGGACAGCAACCAACAGCCAGCTCTCTAACCACTTGTAGTCGTACTCATTCCCTGCTTGATTACTTTCATTCTGCTTGGCTTTTACCTTATTGCTCTGCAGCAAATGTAACCAAACTGATCTTACTTCTAAATGTATTGAACTGGAAAGCAAATTCCAATTGATCCTGCTAGACACACCTGTGTGAGATGGTTTCCCCAGCTGTGAAATGGGAATAAGAAGCCAGTTTCCACCAAGTCAGTTCCAACTCATGGTAACCCCATGTGTGTCACAGTAGAATTGTGCTCCATAGGGCTTTCAGTGGCTGTTTTTTCAAATGTGGATTACCAGGCCTTTCTTCTGAGGCACCTCCAGGTGGACTCAAACCTCAACCATTTGCACCACCCAACAGGAAGCCTTTATATATTAGATTGTTCTTATACTGCATTGTTACATTTCTTTGAAACTCTGCTGAATATTAGCATTTATTTCCCAGCCAATTTGCACTACTGCAAATCTTTTAACATCAAGACTCAAAGAAATATGCATAAGGCTTGTTGTAGCCTTGTAGGCTAAGTTTGGCAGAATTATAAAACAAGGACCATGCTTGAAAACTCATTCAGATGTTTGATACAGAAATGCAGTGTGAGATCCAAAACATTTTTTGGTCGATTTGGTGCTAGTCCTTTGAACAATCCAACTTAGTATTCAGCCACTTTGTTTCTCCTTCAGAGTTCTACACCATGGACAGCATGAAGAAACTGGCCTGTATTCAGAAATATGCCAACTGTGTAAAAATGTAGAGGAATTGTTTTAAATCGGAAAAAGTTAAAATTTTCAGAAATTTGTGATGGTCAACAATTAAGTTTCAAGGGAGGAAGAAAGTGTTAAGAGTGACAACTCATAAACCAGTTAGACGAAATTATATTTTTGCCACACAAACAGCGTATTCAACAAATTGTTGCTCTTTTTTCTTTTTCTCCTTCATTTATTTGCTTTTTAAAAACTTAAGTGCTATCTACAATGTGTCTGATTGGAAAGGACTTCAAAAAGGACACAACAGCTGAAGCTGTCTTAACGCCACTGAATCAGGTGACTTATATTAATCCAAACTCTCCAGATTAAAGTGAGCGCTTACCCTCTAAACAAAAAAAAAAAAAAAAAGAAACAAAAAACCCAAAAACCTGTTGCCGTCGAGTTGATTCCAACACAAAACCACCCTACAGGACAGAGTAGAACTGTCCCGTAGGGTTTCCAAGGAGCAGCTGGGGGATTCGAACTGTCAACCTTTTGGTTAGCAGCGGAGATCTTAACCAGTGCGCAACCAGGGCTCCAAACCAATGGTTCTAATAGTCAGTTCCTTGGGCCAACTGCTTTAGCATGACCTGGGAACCTGTTAGAAATGCAAATTCTCAGACTCCGCTGCAGACCTCCGGGTGTAGCCCAGAGGTCTAGCTTTAACAAGTCCTCCAGGTCATTCTGATGAACTTTAAGTTTGAGAACAAATTAACCTTATCTGTATATTGGAATTACCTGGCCAGTTTTATTTTTTACTTTTTCAAAGTGTTCCGGGTATCTACCCCTAGAGGTTCTGAAGTAATTGATCTGAAGAGCAGCCTCCAAGGAGTTTGAAAATCTTCCCAGGTGCAGTCAATGTTGAGAAACCATCTAAAGTCTTGCTACTCAAAGTTGGAAGGAGGGCTTCAGAACCAGTTCGTTCAGATTTTGAAGCCCTGCTGAGATTTTATATTTCCACCCCAGATATACTGAATCAGAGTCTACAGTTTAAGAAGATCCCCCAGTGATTTTTATGTATAATAAATATTGAGAACTACAGCTCTGTTAATGGTTCTCAGAACTGGTCCCTAACCAGGAGTATTAGCGTCACCTGGGAACTTGTTAGAAATGTAAATTCTCAGCAGGGGTTTGAACCACGAACGATTAGAACACTCTCTCTGTGACTATGGACAGTTAACATTTACCAACATGTATCTGTCTACTTTCTCTTGTTTAAAAAAAAAAAATTAAAAATGGGGTTATAGAAGGTCAGCAAAGGGTAAGTTTGAGATGTTTGGGCAGGTTATGTGGGCATTTGGACAACATGGCTTCTCCTTTGGCATGTTTGTGACGTTTAACAGACATCCTTGCAGTTTAAGATGACACTTTTAAAATAAAATTCTTTCCTAATGATGACTTGAACCTTGCCACTTGATGGGAGAATCAGCAGAACTATAGGATCTTAATTTGGAATTGACATTCTCTATTGTAATTTTGTTTCTGTTTATTTTTAAATTTTGTTTCACTGGAAAGGAAAGATGATGCTCGGTTTTAAATGTTAAAAGTGTACAAGTTGCTTTGTTACAATAAAACTAAATGTGTACGCACACACACACACAAAATGTATACTAGTCTTATTGCCACATGACCTGTGGCCATGGGGTAAGGAGTAAGGGGTTTACAGCCCGCTTCTTCCGGCATTGGTCCTCCTTTGTCAAGTCACTGCAGTAGAGCTGGTAGCCTGGAGGCTCTAGGAGCTGAGGTAAGGATGCTTGTCTCCGGGGGAGAAAAGCTGCTCTCCCCACCTGCCCACTGGCTGCCCCAGGACGAGTGTGAGGAGCTGTCAGTGAGGGCTGGATGTCATCCAGGTATCTCTACGCAGTGGGCAGTAAAGGCCAGACAATGTCTCCAGCTTGAGGCTGCTTGCAGAGATCCTCAGTGGTGGGAGAAATAAGGGTTCAAAGCCCTGGTTTGAGAAGCTTCTCAAAATGTATTGTTCATGCAAATCACCTGGAGATTCTGTTATAATACATATGCAGTTTGGTAGGTCTGAGATGGGGCCCCAGATCCCAATGAGCGTCCTAGTGATGGCAGATCCTGCTGGTGTGGGGACCACGATCTGAATCCCAGGCCGAAGGCATACTGACCAGGACCACCCCACCGGGAATGCTCGTAACTGTAGACCACGCTCTGAGAGGCCCAGCCCTAGCTGCCATTACCAGTTGAGTCGAAAACTTTTTAAAGTCAGTTGTGTTAATTCCCAAACATTCCAACCTGCTTATACCACATGTACGTGATTATTGTAATTTAGTTAAATAGTTTGAAAGCCAATATTACTGTGAAAAGAAAGGTTTTTTTTCCCCTATGATCCTATGAAAAATAAGCTAAGAGCTTTTGAAAATCTCAATAAAGGCAGACTGCCCTAGGGAAAAAAAAAAACTGTCCAATTAATATAGGCAAGTTACTCTGTCATAAAAATCTAGAGTCTATACTCAGAATGCTTTGTCAGTGATTTTTAAATTCATGTTCGCTTTAAAGAAACTGGAAATATTGAGGGTGTGGTTATGCAATACAGTGCTATAAAATTCCAATCAGTGGACCCACACTAAAAGGAAAGTTTCTTACCCTATATCAAAAGATTTGCAAATAAATCAACATTTACCTGTTTCAGTTAAAATAAAATATTTTCTTCCGTATGTATCATTTTTTATGCTCTCCTGTTCTAATGGCTTCTTTGACTACTAGCTCGAAAAGTGCTGCGGAAAGAAGCTCTACTATAATTTTGTTTTATAAGAACATTAGTACTAACTACCGTGTATGGCACATAAGCTACATCCCAGACAGTGTGATAAGTGTTTAGCATTTATTTTGGCTAATCCTCACAAGAGTCCCAGGAAATAGCATTAATATTCTCATTTTAGAGCTGCGGGGATGGAGGAGTCTAGTCTAGTTTCTTCTGTTCTCACATTTTGCTGGCATCCCAATAGCCAGCACAGTCTAAGAAATAAAGGATTCCTGAAAGTCTAGTAAGTTTGTTCAAATGAAAAATTAGAAGCATTCAAAGTATAATGAATAATAAGTGCATAATTATTATTTGATACAGGGACATATCTACCTATAGTTAATACATTGTTGTGTTCTTAACTAACAATGTGGTTGTATAGTTGCACATGGTGTACATCAAAGGTAACAACCCTTCATGATCTGGCCCTAGCCTAGCTTTCAAGTTTCATCACCACCCACAATCCCAACACACACACTCACAAATATACACAGACTCACAAACACACACACTTACAACCACCCACTCAGACACACACTCACAACCACGCACACTGCGGGCCGAGAGCCCTGGACTTCTCCATCTTCCCCCACGTACTTTCACATCTTCGTGACTTTTCTCCTCTGCCCGCAATGCCCTTTCACCTCACTTCTCACTTAGTAAACTTCAGCTGATCTTTAAATTTAAGTGGTTCCTCCTCTAGGAACACTTAACAGAATGAATCACTCTTCTCAGGGCCAGCTGGTACCTTCAAGCCTTGGTAGGGAAAGTGACAGTGTGTGTAGACAGCTAGTTAATAGAAGCTCTGGGTGCGAAAGATGGATTTGGCAGAATCAGTTCATTCATCACATATTTGTAAAGTGCCTACTCTCTGTTGGGAGTAGAGGGTAAGTCTGTGAACGAGGCAGACAAGGCCCTTGCCTTTAAGGGGCCTACCAGCTGGCAGAGCAAGGTGAACTGCTAGTTCCCATGCCTCGCTTTCCTGCTCTTTCTGAGTTGTTCAGACATAGCTCCGGGCTTCAGTTTTAGATATTGTCTTTTTGGACTTTCAGGGACCCAAACTTCCCAGGATCCGCCTTGGCCTCCACATACCAATCCGACATTTAAGAAATGATTGCACCTACCACACTGCTTGATTACAAAAATAAAAAATAAAAAATCTTGCAACTCTTGGTTTTTATATTTTCTCAGCCCAGAATTATTCCAGGGTAGATTTGCCTCCTCCTTTGTTTTCCCCAAAACGCTTTGTCAGTCATACTTCTCTTAGAGTCCTATAATTGTGTAGACGACAACCTTTCTTTATTATGCACTATTTCAGAGCAAAAACTGTCTTATTTATCTTTGTTTTCTCACTTTATTTTTAAACCAGTACCTAGCACAATGCTTGGCTCAATAATTGCTTGATAAATGCGTAGATGATTTATCAAATAAATGATAAATAGTACCTTTTTAAGGCACCACATTATTTATATTTAAAAAAAAAATTGCTTTCCACGTTTTCCTTTTTTGTCTTACTCTAAACTGCCAACAAGAAGGAAACAAAACACTGAAAATTTACATTTTGTGACTTTTTTAAAACTGTGGTAAACATATATGTAATAGAACATTGACATTCCAACAATCCTCACATGTACAGTTTAGTGACATTAATTATAGTCATTGTGTTGTTCAACCATCACCTTTATTCGTTCCCAAATTGTATTGTCACCCTGTTTTTCAATGTTTAAATTTTTCTGGCCTAACATTTTGCAGAAATTTAAAATTTCTAGTTGAGATTTCACAGAGATTCTTTGGACCTAAGACTTTTCTGGAGGATGGTACAGTGTGACTTGAAATGAGCAGCCAGAAGAAATGGAAGCTGTGTCCCAGTCAAAGGTCCAGACTTAGGAAGCCAAATCAGTTGTGAGGTTCCACTTGCCTAGGCCACACCAGTAAAGCCAAGGTGGTAGAGGGTCAGACGTTTGTAACAAAAGGACATTGGCAAGAGGCGGCCATGAGGAAGAACAATGGTCTACATCAACTGCGCTGAAAGGTACCATGTAGCTGGGTGTGAGCTCTGACCAAGTACAGCCTTGTAGTGTTCTATGGAGTTCAATAGAAGATGTATACATTTGCTCCCCAATCACATCCCCCATTGTGTAATCTGGCCATCTGAGAGATGATGAGATGGAGGAGCAGGAAGGGACTTGAGGTCTTCTAAAGCAGTAGTAGTTCTTAACCATGGACAATTCTGCCCTCTCCCGCCAAGAGGACATTGGGCAATGTTTGGAAACATTTTTAGTTGTCACAACCTAGGTAGGGTGATAGTACTAATATCTAGTGGGTAGAAGTCAGGAATGCTGCTAAATATCCTGCAATGCACAGGGCAGCCCCCCACAACAAAGAATTATCCAGCCCAAAATGTGAATAATGTAGAGGTTGACGACCTTTGTTTTAGAACAACCCCGTGACTTTTTAGAAGGATAATGTGACTTATCCAAGGCACCACTGGCAGTCATAACTAGAGCTGGCATATCTTGACCCCCAAGTCTGGTGCTTTTGTCACTAGTAGCCCTAGTGGGGAATTTGTAGCTTAATGATTATTTCCAAAGCGTGAATTTGAACAAAATGGGCTATTTTAAAAAAGAAAAGAAACTGCATGTAGCATTTCCTCTGCTGAGTCTATAAACTATACAACCCAATAATTGCTTTCTCTTCTACTTCCACTGGAAGTGTTCTTAGGAATAATAAATTGATATTTGCTAAGTGCTTTGAGCTCCTTTAGAAAGAGGTGCTAAGAACTTCTCTAAATTATTTTTATCACCACTATAAAATTTAAAAGCAAAGTATCATTCTTTTTCAAAAGCAGGCCTTACCCTGATTTTCTTAAATTATAACCTCTGATTAGCTATTGAATCTCCTGATTACAGACTGACGTTGTACTATCCTGGGAATCATACCAGTTAAATCTATGAAATAATTGATTGTAACCTGACAAGAGTGTGAACTACTGTTGTAGTTTGGAACAAAGCTTCAAAATACTGTAGAAGATTTGGTGCCAAAGCTCTCCGTGTTTCAAATATGAGGTCAATGCTATGGCTTTATCTATTGATTAATACTGTCAATTTTATTTATTAACTTCCTAATTACTAAGAGGGATTTCTAAGGATTTATCATCCTTCATGAAAAACCTTCAGACCAGAAGGAACCTTGAGGAGTCTTCATAGTTTTTGTGCCTGCCTTCAGGGAGGACTGCAACCTAGTGAATTAAATCAACCACCACCATCACCCCTAACCCCCATGAAAATTCTACCACCTTCTTTGTGTGATCAAATCTAAGACACTTACGTGAACTCCATCATGAGGGATATACTCTATAAACAGAAGAATTGAGGAGCAAACATAAAAATTGACTCATCTTGTAAGTTAGTAAGAATGAACCACAGATGACCCATATCCTAACCCCTGCTCCAAGGGAGACTATAACTAATAGGGGCTCAATTAAAAGACATACATGCTCAGGCAAGTGGATCTTAGGGGTCTCTGAGGAAAAATGGTCAATAAGGCCATCTTACCTCTGTCAGCTATAAAGTACATAGATATTACAGGAGACGGATTGCTCCTTCTTCTTATAGTCCCTTAGTCCTGCTTAACTAAGGTTCCATCTCAGTGTGTTCCAGCTGTAGCTACAGATTTACCATGTATTAGGCCAGCAAGAGGGGCAACCTGGTTGGAAGGTTGGCACCTAAGGGATTTTTCTTGAAAGTTACATTTGCACAGCAAACGTAAGCTTTTATTTAAGTTACATCCTTAGCAGGAAATGGCTTGGGAAGGCTGATGGTGATTATGGATAGGCTTAATAGACAGATAGCTGCTATTGAGTTGACTCTGACTCTGACTCATTCATTATGTGCAACAGAACTAAATTGCCTGGTCCTGCATTATCCTCAGGATTGCTGGCATGTTCGAGTCAATTGCTGTAGCTACTGTGCCAGTCCATTTCACCAGGGGTCTTCCTCACTCTTGTAGACCCTCTAGTTCACCAAACACGATGTCGTTCTCTAGCGATTAATCCTTCTTGATGATGTGTCCAAAGCAAGTGGGTTGGACAATGTTGAGTTGTAATCCCTAAGGTTTTCATTGGCTGATTTTCAGAAGTAGATCACCAGGCCTTTCTTCCTAGTCCATCTGGCATTTATTTTACTCGCCAGTATGCAGTTATTATTTGAGTACATGCTTTACTCGTCTCCCAAATTTTGAACAATCTCATACTTTATTCCCTGAGATTGTCCAGAATAATCCCTTGCTCTATATAAGCATCCAGTGATCTTTGTTGAATGAATAAATAAACTATTCTTTAAAGAAGATATCTATCAGGATCACATCCAGTGGCAGGCACAACAAAGGGCTTAGTTCTGTTCTCTAGATTTCCTAGTACTTTCCACTTTGCCTAGCTCTTAAGAAGTATCCCATAAATGTTTATTGAACTGAAGATATCTGATGCATTTCCCAAAAATACACAGAAAGTCAGTAGCAGGTAATAGACTGGAGCTCATATCTGCTGATTCTTGAGCCTCCTCAAGCCCTGGCTTGAGTTTGCAAACCATAGCACATCTTGACCCCAATAAAACCATTCCTTTTTGTCCTGGTTATTTTCATAATGTGAGCACCAATTCCATTGTTGTGGGAAATAACTGGACACTGCATGTTTGTGCTGGCTTCCTTTTTCTTTTGGAAATCACTTTGTCTTCCAAATGTTGTGAAATATTTGGGAGGGGTTTTCCTCTGTTTCTGAAAATTACACATAAAAACATATTATCATTTTCAGTACTTCAAAGTGCTTGCTCTTTCAGTGGGACAGCTGGCCTCTCTGTCTTCTACCACTTTGTTCTTCTTTTCTCTCTTCAAAGTCAATGCTGGATAAAAATAGTCTCCATAGATACTGTTCTGAATGTATGTTTGTCCGCATAGACAGTGCACGAGAGCAAGATGAGAAAAGAGAAAGCCTCACAACAGCCTGTTGGAGGTACTAATAACAATCAGTGGGAATATTTCCATTGGGCTGAAATGTGGGACCTTAAGATAAGGTAACATTTAGTGTGAAGGTACTTCCACAGATGGAAAGTTAAAGGAGGCAAAAATGCACTTTCCCCAGGGGAAAACACCTAACAACAAAATCAGCACACTAACAAAAGGAAGGGAGGAAGGGAAGGAGAGAGGGAGGGAAGGAGAAAGCCTTTTATTTTGATTCTCATGTATAGTAACTCAAGCATAAAAGACACTCCCCAGTTAAATTAGTCAAGATTGTAGTACTCATTATGGGAGAAAATTGAGCCATTAAAATAATTATTCTAAAATGTACATGTTAATGATAATAAAATGTTTTATTGCTTCTCTCTTTCAGGTTATTGAAATCCCTTAAGAACCATTATCTTATTAAGTCTTATTATATGGTTATAAGGTTGGAGTTGGAACAATGATTCCTACTTTGCAGCCTAGGAGATAAGAATACAGAATTGAGTGAATTGTCTTGGACCACCCAGCAACAAAAGTTACCTGCAGAAATTGTACTGGGATTCAAAGCTGTCCATTCTTGAACTAGTAAATTTCTCCTTGGTAGCCCATCTAGACTCACACTTAAGCTATTGGTTGACATGCTTGCATGCATCTAAAATGCCTCACTTAGAATTCTCATGTCTCTGCTTATTTCTTTGTTTCTCAGAATTAAAAAAAAAAAACTAACAAAACAACAATAAAATTTTGTCTCAAATAATCCATGTGTGGCAAAGAAAGGTACAAAACAGGAGGATTATTTCCCTTGAAAAACTTTAGTTCATATTAACAGGAACAATTATTTTTTCCTGAAGGGGAATATCTCCCTTAACCCTCAAAAGACAGTGTAATCTGACTTGCAAGCATTTCTTCTTTTTGTTTACCATGGTCCTTTTATTTTTCCTCATTGGGAAAGAGATGCAGACAGAATTTGACAACTTTACCTGTTGACTTGTCCTGTGCCTTAATTTTCATGTTCTTCTCTTTGTTATATTCTTATAGAAATATACTGTTATGCTCTCTCTGGCTCGCCATTTCTCTTTGCCTTAGTAGCAAAGCCCTTCTAGGGGTGTCTACCATTTCTTGAAGGGATTGAATCAATCACGCTGATTCTATCTTTTCAGGGTTAAAAACATGTTGATTTGTCATCTAAAACTGAAAACCCTTCTATATCTTTTTTTTTTTTTTTTTTAACCTCATGGCTTCTCTTGCTCCTCTCTCTTGAGGCTATTAACATGGAGGTAGTATTTTTTATGGAGGAGCCCTGGTAGCGCAGTGGTTATGTGCTTGGCTGCCAACCGAAGTCAGCAGTTTGAACCTACCAGCAGCTCCGCAGGAGAAAGATGTGGCAGTCTGCTTCTGTGAAGATTTACAGCCCTGGAAACCTTATGGGGGAGTTCTGCTCTATCCTATAGGGTCACTGACTTGGAATTGACTCCACGGCAATGGGTTTTTGGTTTTTTTTAGTATATTTTATAGGTAAAATCTCCCCTGGCTACCACTGCCTCTTTCCCATTTGAGATCCTAATCCTTCATTTTTGATATCACAATCATTTTCAAAGTAGCAACCTGACATAACCACTTGACATGCTTAAAAAAGATGAAATATATTTTTAGCTGCCTAATTTCAAGCTGCATTTGGAGAAATGGGCTTGCTATGTAGACAGTTTTCTTTCTACTGTAAGGAAAAGGAAGAGTTCTTTTGCAAGAGATTTTTTTAATCATACAATTTTAAAACTTCAAATTATAACTTGTTTATGAAAATATACAATAGAATAGACCTTCCAAATATCAATATCCTTGGGACATATAAGAATGTATCCTAAAAGATATGTTGATAAGAGAGACAATTAAAGACAAAGGATTTGAGGTTGTCGAATGAAGAAGAAAAACATGGAGGTTTTAGAGAATTACAGCTCTTTCAAGCCCTCTTGTTCTCTTTACAATTCAAATCCATCTACCTGCAACCCAGGACCTAATGATACAGTTTCTCTCTGCAACTTCTGGTTTCCATATCCATCCTGCTGGCCACACTGCTTCTGAACATTATCTTTTCTCTGTTTTTTTTCTTTTTAGGCCCCACTGTTTCCTCGTTTGTTGGTGGTCTTTGTAAAGCTTGACCCAGAGCCAGTGTCAGGGACCTGTAAATTCCCTACCACCAGAGACCCAGCTGAAAGCTTCATGTCACCACCTATAGGAGGTGTGGAGGAGTCACCCACACAATGTGGCGGGTGTGCTCTGTGCCTCTCAGTCTCTTACCCCATCTCCTGCTTCTCCCTGGTTATCAGTTTGTCTTCCAGAACCACCCTTGTTAAATGCCTCAATATTAGACTTCATATTATGTTAGTAAATCTTCTAATGAAAGAGCAAATCTGATACCTGTAAGTTTTTAATGCTAATAGCACTGTACTGTAACCTAGTATCATTTGTACCAAACTTATCTCCTCCAACTTAAAGATGGATGGAAAAGCAATAAACTTACAAGACTCTGTAAAAAGTAATGGCCAGCTTTTTATGACTGCTACTATGAGCTAGATGCTGTGCTAAATATTTTATACACATTATTTCTTTCAGTTAGTCAGTTATTTGTTTTTTGATCTCAACTCCCTGAGATAACATTTCAACAATAACTTGCTCTAGTAGAAAGTCATTATTCATGGATCCTTACCCAAGATAGGTGGATGGCAGGAATTGGTTCCTCAACATTCTAAAATAAATTTGTTTTGAGTTACTTGGCCTATAAATTTTATAACAGGACAGCATTTTTACAAAGGATTGGTGTCTTACTTTATTTTTCAGATGCAAAAACATATAACCAGTGGATGTACCACTTTAGTTATCCACAAATGACTCAGTTAAAATTAGAATTGAATATAGAGGTTGATAATTCCACAATGTGATAAATTGGCTTACTTAGTTTAAAAAAAAAAAGTGTCTTTCCTTGGATTATGAATAATTATTGGAGGCAGGGGAGGAGTCTGAATGTATAGAAAATGACAATAGATTGTTCCAGTGGAACATACATTGAATAGGCATTATTTTTCCTGATTGAAGAGACTCGTTGCTATCGAGTCAATTTAGACTTATAGCAACCCTCTAGGACAGGGTAGAACTGTCCCATGGGTTTCCAAGGAGCCGCTGGTGGATTCCAACTGCTGACCTAAGGACCAAACCATTTTGCATATACTACCAAAAATATCTTCCTAAAGTATTTAGTTATGTCATACCTCTCAATACATTTCTTCAGTGCATTGAGCCCAACTCAAAACCTGGCCCCAATCTTCCACTCTGGTCTTAGGTCCTATTGCCCTCCAGTATTAACCTTCCCTTTGAGCTGTACTTGCCCCCTTACCATGCTCTGAATACACTATGCCCCTCTTCTCTGGAACTTTGCTCATATATTTCTTCCCAATCTGTGAGACTCCTTAAATTACCCCCACTCCGTAGTGATTGCTCCCTTTTGAGGGGAAGGGGAGGGAAGTTATTCATTCCACCTCTCTTCCACTTGCGTTTGCTACCTGGGATTTCAATTACATTTTGTAAGCTCTTTGAAGAAAAATAGTATTTTTTTCATCTTTGTATCGCCTATAACACCTAATATATAGTACAATTCTCAACAAATACTTATTTGATTATCAGAGTTCTCTATTGCAATAAAAGAGAAGACCTCTCTGCTTTGTATATTAACCCCAGGTCACATTATTGTGCACCACATTTCTCACCATTAGGCATTATACCATGGTTTCCAAGAGCATTGCTCTGCACTTCTGTACTTTATTTTGCAAAGCTATATTATCTCAACAAGGGAGTCGATCCAGTGGTTCAGCTATTATTTGAACAGTCATTAATTGAACAGTGAAGTGTTCTGCTCACCTATGATTGTATAGGGAACTATAAATATATGTGCAGTTGTGTAATTATCTCCACCAACGCTACCTTTCAAAATGGTTAATTATTACAAACATATGAAATGCAAATGCTATCTCTACGTGCTATTCAAAAGGAACCATGCGGGTACTATAATTCTATTGAAAACATCAACTCTGATTTCATTTGCGCAAATTTATAGTGCCTGGTGTGTTATTTTCCCAGTAACTTGTGATTCTGGCTTGCCCTCCCAGACCCCAAGGATTGGACCTATGATTTTGATAACAATTCCAGCTTTGAATGCTAGTTTCCAATAACTGAGTTTCCTGAGCTGGAACCCCAGCCTTTCCATGGCTGAGTTCCCATACTGATTACATTCGTTGCATTGGATCAGACCACTAGGGAAAATTACTTACCTTCTGTTTCCTATTCTGTAAAATGGGGTTAATGCCAAATTCACATGGTTGTTGTGAGAATTAAATAATGTAACATGTGTAAAGCTACTAACACATACTAAGTAGTCTATGTTCTCTTCCTATCTGCTTTTCCCAAACTGCTCATCCTTCACCTATTGTGCTTGATGTGCTAGACCTCAATTTCATTCTTCCTTGCTGTCCCTTCTCTCCTACTCCTAGACCAAGTGCAGAGATATATAAAGGCTTTGACCAAGCAGACCTGAAATGTGGTAAATCATGCCAAATAGTGAATTGAAAAAAAAATTTTTTACAACCCTTGGTATGCCACAGAACAGCAAGGTTGTTATGAAAAAGAAAGGATACTAATGTGATTAGAGCATAGAAAGGAGAGATGTAAGGTGAGGGTGGAAAGTGAAATGAGAACCATATCTTTTGGCGCTTGAGGGGCAATGGTAAGAAGCTGTTGTTCCCCAAGATTCTGTCACTGATTTCCTTTCTCTTGTCTCTACTATCTCCCTTCTTCGAAGGATTTCTCCTTTCTAAATACATCAAACATCACCTCTGTGATATACCAGTTAACCCAAACTTATAGAATTCCAGAAATGTCTTTCCACTTGCTTTATATATATGCCAAGAATAAGACTCCTTACCACCATCTTTCTCCATGATTTTCTGTTTTTCATCATCCCAGTCACTGAGCCCCCATCCTGAGTTTTCCTATAATTTAACATTTATCTATCCAACCAATATCGATTTTTGAGTATCTACAAACATTCTGATGAGCATTCACAAAGAGACAGAATACACAGTTCCTGCCCTCATAGGGATACATTTTATTTGGAAAATAATTACAGGAAATCACACTTCCTGTTTTTTCTCCTACCTGTTTTGCAGCTACTTCTTGGCTTCCTTTGCTTCTTCTGCCTCATCTCTCCAATCTTTAAGTTTTGACATGTCCTAAGACTTGCTTTGTGGACATCTTCTAGGACTCTCAAATTTATATCCTCAGCTTGGATCTCTGCTCCAAATTCCAGGCTGTTATATGTGTGCACCTCCTTGTCCTCTCTGCTTGGAAGTCTAACAGGCATCTTGCTTATTGTATTGTGGTAGTTTGAAAATGTGTGTATGAAGTCTTCGACCCTTCTCCCACCAGGATGGAGTACCAATCCCCTTTCCTTAAAAGCAAACTGACCTTAGTGACTCACTTTTGATGAACATAATGCAGTGGAAATGATGCTGTGTGACTTCTGAGGCTAGTTTAGAAAAGGTAATAAGTGTTTGCCTGTATATCTCTCCCTTGAGACATGCATCTTGGGAGCCTTGAGCTGGCACATAAGAAGTATTGCTACCCTGAAGCCACCACACAGCAGAGACTGTGTGGTGAGACCGTACAAAATGTGAGAGACATGTCTGAGGAGCCCTAGCTCTTCTAGCCCTTAGTTGTTTGAGTCTTCCCAAGCATCAACCACCAGACACGTGAATGAGTGAGACTTCAGGTGATTCCCGCCACCCAAGCTGATGCCGAGTGGGACAGAGATGAGCTATTCCCCAAGTTCTGCTCAAACTGTAGATTTGTGAGCAATATCGATGTTGTTGTAAGCCACTAAGTTTTGTTTTGCAGTCATTTTTAAACATTTTTTTTAATTGTACTTTAGGTGAAGGTTTACAGAACAAGTAGTTTCTCATTACACAGTCAGTACGCATGTTGTTTTATGACATTGGTTAACAACCCCACGACATGTCAACACTCTCCCTTCTTGACCTTGGAGGACCTTTTTTCTTTTTTGGTGAAAATATACCTAGCCAAAGATAGACCATTTCAAAAATTTCTACATGTACAATTCAGTGACATCAATTACATTCTTCCAGTTGGGCTGCTATTCTCACTATCCTTTTCCAAATTGTTCCATCACCATTATTTTCAACTTACTGCCCCCTAGGCTTCCCATCAAAACTTTTCAGTTGCTGTTGTCAGTTTGATCTCACATAGATAATTCTTTTTTTTTTTTTTTTGTACTTTAGATGAAGGTTTACAGAACAAAATAGTTTCTCATTAACCAGTTAGTATGCATGTTGCCCTATGACAATGGTTAACAACCCCATGACATGTCAGCACTGTCCTTTCTCAACCTTGGGTTCCCTATCACCAGCTTTCCTGTCCCCTCCTGCCTTCTAGTCCTTGTCTCTAGACTGCTGTGCCTCATTAGTCCCGTTTTGTTTTATGGGGCTGTCCAATCCCCGGCTGAACAGTGAACCTCTGGAGTGACTTCACCACTGAGCTAAAAAGGTGTCCGGGGGCCATACTCTTGGGGTTTCTCCAGTCTCTATCAGGCCAGTAAATCTGGCCTTTTTTTGTGTGTTAGAATTTTGTTCTACACCCTTCTCCAGCTCTGTCCAGGACCCTCTGCTGTGATCTCAGTCAGAGCAGTCAGTGGTGGTAGCTGGGCACCGTCTAGCTGTACTGGACTCAGTCTGGTGGAAGCCTTGGTAGCCATGGTCCATTAGTCCTTTGGATTAATCTTTTCCTTGTATCCTGTTCTCTTCATTCTCTCTTGCTCCTGAAGGGGTGAGACCAGTGGAGTATCTTATAAGGCTGCTCACAGGCTTTTAAGACCCCAGACACTGCTCACCAAGGTAGAATGCAGAACATTGTCTTTATAAACTGTGTTATGCCAATTGAGCTAGATGTTTCCCGAGACCATGGTCCCCACAGCCCTCTGCCCAGCAATTCAGTCTCTCAGAGAGTTTGGATGTGTCTATAGAGCTTCCATGACCTTTCCTTGTACAAGATGTGCTGGCTTCCCTGGTATTGTGTACTGTCTTACCTTTCACCAAAGATACCACTTATCTATTTAGTGCAGTCATTTTTTTTTAATTGTGCTTTAAGTGAAAGTTTTCAGTTCAAGTCAGTTTCTCATACCAAAACTTATACACAAATTGCTTTGTGACCCTAGCTGCTCTCCCTATAATGTGACAGCACACTGCTTTTCACCCTGGATTTCCCAGGTCCATTCAACTGGCTCCTGATCCTCTCTACCTTCTCATCTCACCTCTGGACAGGAGCTGCCCATTTAGTCTCATGTATCTACTTGAACTAAGAAGCACTTTCTTCACAAGTGTCATTTTATGTCCCCATAGTCCAGTCTAATCTTTGTCTGTCAAGTTGCCTTCGGAAATGGTTTTAGTTCTGGGCTAATGGAGAGTTCGACTAACAGAGAGTTCTGGGTTAACAGAGAGTCTTCCAGGGTCCCTCCAATCTCAGTCAGACCATTAAGTCTGGTCTCTTTATTAGAATTTGAGTTCTGCACCCCACTTTTCTCCTGCCATCAGGAACTCTCTGTTGTGTTCCCTGTCAGGCCAGTCATTGGTGGTAGCCGGGCACCATCTAGTCCTTCTAGTCTCAGGCTGATGGAGTTTCTGGTTTATGTGGCACTTCTGTCTCTTGGGCTTATATTTTCCTTGTGTCTCTGGTGTTCTCCATTCTCCTTTGCTCCAGTTGGGTTCAGACCAATTGATGTATCTTAGATGGCTGCTCACTAGATTTTAAGACCCCAGATGCCACTCACCAAAGTGGGATGCAGAACATTTTCTTCATAAACTTTGTTATGTCAGTTGACCTAGATGTCCCCTGAAACCGTGGTCCCCAGACCCCTGCCCTTACTACACTGTCCCTTAAAGTGTTTGGTTGTGTTCAGGAAACGTCTTAGCTTTTGGTTTAGTCCAGTGGTTCTGATTTCCCATGTCGTATGTTGTCCTTCCCTTCACCTAAGATAATTCTTGTCTACTATCTAGTTAGTTAATACCGCTCTCCCTCCTTCCCCACACTCGTAACCATCAAAGAATGTTTTCTTCTGTGTTTAAACCATTTCTTTAGTTCTTATAGTAGTGATCTCATACAATATTTGTCCTTTTGCTACTGACTAATTTCACTCAGCATAATGCCTTCCAGATTCATCCATGCTATGAGATGTTTTGAAGATTCATCATTATTCTTTATCATTGTGTAGTATTCCATTGTGTGAATATACCATAATTAGTTTATTCATTCATCTGTTGATGGGCATCTAGGTTGTTTCCATCTTTTTGCTATTGTGAACAGTGCTGCAGTGAACATGGTTGTGCATATATCTAGTCGTGTGACGGCTCTTATTTCTCTAGGATGTATTCCAAGGAGTGATTTGCTGGATTGTATGGTACTTCTATTTCTAGCTTTTTAAGGAAGCGCCAGATCGATTTCCAAAGTGGTTGTACCATTTTACATTCCTACCAACAGTGTATAAGTGTTCCAGTATCTCCACAACCTCTCCAACATTTATTATTTTGTGTTTTTTTGATTAATGTTGGGGTGAGATACCAAGGGGGCGAGATGGTATCTCACTGTAGTTTTGATTTGCATTTGTCTAATGGCTAATGATTGTGAGCATTTCCTCATGTATCTGGTAGCCCTCTGAATGTCTTCTTTGGTGAAGTGCCTGTTCATATCCTTTGGCCATTTTTTAATTGGGTTATTTGTCTTTTTGTTGTTGCAGTTTTGCAGTGTCTTATAGATTTTAGAGATTAGATACTGATTGGATTTGTTATAGCCAAAATTTTTTTCCCAGTCTGTAGGTTGTCTTTTGACTCTTTCGGTAAAGTCTTTTGATGAGCATTTAAGTGTTTGATTTTTAGGAGCTGCCAGTTGTCTAGTTTCTCTTCTGATGTTTGTGCATTGTTACTTATGGTTTGCATTCTGTTTATGCCATGTATTAGGGCTTCTAGCATTGTCCCTATTTTTTCTTCCATGATCTTTATCATTTTAGATTTTATATTTAGGTCTTTAATCCATTTTGAGTTAGTTTTTGTGCATGGTGTGAGGTATGGGTCTTGTTTTATTTTTTTACATATGGATATCCAGTTTTGTTTGGCAGCCATTTTAACTGGAAAAATATTCAAAATAAATGTCCTTATGTCCTCCACACCTATTTATTATGCAGCCTTGTCTACCTCAGTGATTACCCACTCTATTCTCCCACATGCTCAGGCCAAACCTTGTGTCGACCTCAATATTTCTCTTTCTTTCATACTGTACATCTGGTCAACCATAAAATTTTACCATCTTGACCCCCATAAATATGCAGAATTTTACTATTTCTTACCACCCCCAGTGCCACCTAGACATCATCATCATCTTTGATAGAGATTCTGGAATAGTCTCTTTGGTAGATTTATTATGTTAATATTCCCTATTATTTACCACTGCATGTAATCTATGCCTTTCACATGTGGCTTTTCAGCTGCTCTTATCTAGAGGTGGAGGATAGTTCCTTTCTCCTTGATTTAGAGTTCAACCATGTGTATTTCCTTGACAGATCTGATCAAAGCAGAGAAATCTTGTCCATTTCTACTTGCTCTGTTGCCTCTCCGTGATTACCTTAAAGACAAGTCTGGGTTGTCTTGCTGGGGGATGAAACACATGTTGCACAGAGTCAGGTCACCCTACGTATACAAATTAAGTCCATTCTAGATCAGCAAAGCTGCCTAGGTGCAGCTGCCCACAGACACATGGGTGCGCTTAGCCAAGACCAAAAAACTGCCCAGCTGACCCACAAGTTTCTGAGCATTCATTTATGTTTTAAGCCACTGTTTTGTGGTTGGTTGTTATGTGTCATTTTTGTGGCCCTAGGTAAGTTAGACAGAACCTGATGTCAGGAGTAGGGTGTTTGCATAACAAAAAACCTAAAATAATGTGCCATTGACTTCACCTGTGGGAATGGACAGGATGCTAGAAAGATGTCAAGAAAACTGGTATAGGAAACTAGAAAAATGGGAACCATTGTGGTTGTGAAATATTTGAGAGATCAGTTTCCTGTGGTAACTTGGAAGATGGGAAATGTAATAATAATTTTTTGGATGTGGACAAGGAGCTGTCCAGGCAAAACTGAGAGTTGCCAGTTCCCTAAGTTGTCTGAGATATCTTACTTCCAGGAAGAGAGGAACTCTACAAAGAACTGGCCAGTTAGAAACCAGAGTGTAAAGGGAATGTATATACCTAATGCCTACAATAGTCCTTTGGTGCTCAATAAATATTTGTGTAAGGAATTACAATTTCAGTAAGTGTTACAAACTAGAAGCACAGAGCTCCATCAGAGTCTATAGTGCAAATGCAATCATCTCCTTAAAGTACTCCCAGGATATCTGAATTAGAATTGAGGTATCTCAAAGGCTGAATTCATCAACATAAAGACATGGTGCCCTGACATAAACCTTTCTGGGAGATTTTCAGCTATTGTGAGGTTCAGGCACCCTTCCTGAAGTCACTCACATAATGCTTCTCAGAAATCTATGTACATGATTTTCCTGCTCCTATCCTTCCTTTTATGTCATATTTCTCAGCTGTATCACCATATCTGATTTTTTTTTATATCCTTCCGGGCAGGCATTAGAACCCAGAAATAAAAAGAGACCTCAAAATAATGCCTTGCTAGCTTTTAGTATAAAAGAATGATTTTCTTCCATTATCTGTGACTCACAGAATGGGTTTTCTGATTAAATACTGACTAATGGCTTGTTATCTACACTAACCCTTACATTTAATTGTGAACAGTTCTTCACCTAGAGTATGACCGTTAACTTTTCCTCATCTTAAGTACTTCTCGTATTTTCACCCCTTCTGTTTGTTTCTCTTCTTCACCTTTTCAATTTACTAACATAATTTGGATTCTGTTCTTGTCTCCAAAATGACGCCACCTCCTTCCTGACTGCCTGGTGCTACCTGCACCCTTGATGAGCCTGTCCTTTTGCAAGGGACAAGACATCATTGAGGAGCACTGAACCCAGGACTGACACCTGCAGGCATTAGCTAATATGCCCCTCAGGTTGGTCATAATTCAACAGGAGACACTCAAGTTTGTCCCTAGGGTCAGGAGATAACTGTGAAATAAATATTTTCCCTGGTTCTTCAAATATACATTTGTTTAGGAAAGAACAATTTTAACTAGCTTGATCTCTAGGGATGTAGTTTGAAAACTCTTAGGTGGATTTTGCATTTGGAGAAAGCTTTTGCAAGTGAACCTAAAGCTAGTGGAATCCCACCTACTGAGAAGGCTTCCTGGTCTGCAAAAGAAACCCTTCAGCTTCAAAGCATTTCTCCAATTTATAAACAGTACTCCTGCAGCCCCAATCACCAGGATCCACTCTGGGCCTTTATCACAATATCAGCTTTCCTGATCAAGTAAAACAAAAATATAAGGTGTGCTTGTCACCCTTTCAACCAACTTAGGAAAAGTTTCCATGAGACTTGAAGAGTCAGAGGTCAGTAGAGAGCCCCCTGAATTTAAGGTGTGAGTATCTATTTATCTGTCTAACTTTAGCAAATAGACAAGAACTTTAACATTGCAAAGAGCACGATGCCCTTCAACAGAGCCACCATGGGAGACGAGGTGTCTATCCCAAGTTTGATTTTGTTTTAAATCTTCCCGCTTCTCTCTCTTATTCTCTCTCTCTAGTACTGTCTTTCTAAATCACAAGGCAGTGCATACATATGGGAAAAATTCAGTGCATAATGAAAAGTAAATATCTCTCTCACCTCGACCCACAGTTTCCTTTCCAGAGACAAATGCTGTTAAGAATTTCTTACATATCCTTCCAGGAACCTCCCATACATATACAAGCACATTGCCTTATTTTAACGACACAAATGAGGGTGACTCTTCCCCAATTCTGTACCTTGCCTTTATCCCTTAAAGCTGTATCTTGAGTCTTTCCTCTTCAGTACACATGGACATGGATCTCATACACTGTACTGGCTATCAAGTGTTTCAAGTTCTTCATGTAACATATTTTATTTAACCTGGCCCCGACTGATAGATATTTGTATTGTTTTATTCTTTTGCTATTTGGAGAAAAATGCTATAATAAAAATCTTTCTGTCTTCATATTTTCACACATGTGATACTATATATATCTGATAAATTTCTACCAGTGAAATGCTGAGTTCAGAAGTCATATATGCCTTTAACAGGTTGTTAGATGGTATTAAGAGGTTGCGGCAATTAATACTCTCCCCAAAATGTAAGATAATTAAGATGGTTAAGGAGAGACAGAGCCATTTTCCCCAAAGGAATTCTTCCATCGTTTACAAAATTTATATTCTGTCTACTCTCTAGGGCTGTCAAATTCCCTTTGGGCCTGAGAGTTCCACAGAGATTTCTAAAGAAGCTGAAGGGAGAATAAGCAAGTGAGTCTTTGGCGTCCCGTACCTTTACTATGTTTGGCTAAAAGCATGTTTGAAGTGAATTAGATTTATAGGACTAATTTATTTGTATGATTTTCAAGTAGACTCTAAAGGCCACCCTCAAAGAGTACCAAAAATGTGTGGGCAATATCTGTATTATTGGAATAAGTATAGTGGCCACTAAGATGACTATTTGGATACAACTATATATATCACTGTAACTATACTTGTGTCTATCTATATCTACATATATTACATAGTCTAGAGTAATTTTTAAAAATAATCCCATGATATTCATTAGTCTCAACCTATATACTTACATGGTGTACTCCATGAATTAGAATTACTAGAAAATCCATTCTTCTCAACTTGGAGGATACATTAGGAGGGTGCCCAAGATACCAAACTCAGTACATATTCTTGGAGCTTTAATGTCACTTGATGTTAAATAATTTCAAACATTAATAATTAAAACAAACTTCGTGGAGTAAAATGTAAAATTTGCTTGAATTCAAAGATGCTAATTTGCAGCATACTAATTTGATCTATACCCCAGATCCTCTGAAATACACATTCTGTTGGAACTACTTCAGCAGGAAGGTTGGAAAAAGCCTGCTTTAGGTATTCTTCCCACATATCCCAGGCTCTGGAGGACCCAGGGAAACAGTGATGGGGATAGACTGATTCACTTAGCCTTATAAAGCATCTTTTTCTCAAACATAAAATCAAGATTTGTATACTGATCCAGTTCTTGAGAGATGCTGATGGAATGATGAAGGGATTTCAGGAAGTTCTCCTGTCCCTGAATATCTACCTACCAAGCCTTCCAAGAACTTTGACTTTTCACCATTAATTATACATTTTCAAAGCAAACTTCCAGAGAGAAATTATTTCAATTCATTGATTTTACAGCTTAGGAAGCTGAGATCTAAGAGGTGAAGCGATTTGCTCAAGGTCATATAGCAATATAAAGATAGAGCCTAAGTGGATTTGGGTTTCTTAGCTCCCAGCCTGGTGTTATTTCCTCTTTCTTTATGTTATAGCCTGTCTCAAGCAAGCAATTAAAGCACCTAGGAGGGAAATAACAAATGCACACTCTGACAACCAAAGTGCAGAGAAGCCAGAGGCATAAAATTGACCTATATAAGGTCAGTTTGTGGGAGTCGGAGCATGGGACATGGGAGAGTCTCAGAAGACAGACCCTGCCCTGCCCCTGCCAACCTCCCCTAGCAGCAGAGGGGTCTAGAACTGCCAGGGGGAGGTACTCCAAGGGGGTTCTGGTATCAGCAACTGAGTTGGTAAAAGAAAGGTAATGCTGAAAGGGAGAGGGCCATCTTGAAAAGCAGAGAAAGAAAAAGCAAACTTTCTATTTCTCTATCATGTGGTAAACTGAACTTGTTCTCAAATGGAAAAATGATGTCTACTCCCACCCCCTGCTTCTGTATGTGAGGCTCCCCAGGGCCTTAAACCCAATTCCTCCTGGCTTCTTTGCAGAACTAAAGCAAACACATGGAGCACTGTTTACTAGCAGCAGGCAACGATGCCCCAAGGAGCGGTGTCCCTGAACTTGTGATGCTGTCAGCAGAGAAAATGCTGATGCGATATTTGAAACCCAGAGTTCAGGGAAGAAAGCAACTGGGTCAGAAAAAGAGTGTATAGGAGTAGCAGCATTTCAGTGTGGGTGTCTTTAAATGTCCCCCAGGAAAGGTAGCTTGTCCTGGCATCAGGTGGAGATCAGTAATTAGAGCTGACATTTAAGAATCACAATCTCCAAATCTCCCTAAAATGATAAAATAGCCCAAACTCAAACCAAACCAAACCCACCACTGTTGAGTTGATTCCAACTCATAGCAACCTATAGGATGGAGTAGAACTGCCCCATAGGGTTTCCAAGGAGCAGCTGGTGAATTTGAAATGCCGACCTTGTGGTTAACAGCCAAATGCTTAACTACTGCGCCACCAGGGCCCCTAAATAGCCCAAGATGACCATATATTCTGATCCAACTATTTGAATTGAGTTGATAGGCTTTCGTGGAGTACTATTACTATTACTAATAATACCAACCCCATACATAATTTACTGTGTTGCAGGCACTGTTTTTAAGGCTTTACTTGTTCTAACTCACTTGATCTTAACCACATATTTAGGAGGCAGGGGTTATTGTTGTTGTTATTATTTCCACATGCAACTAAAAAAGTAAAGTCAGAATATAAATAACTCGCCCAAAGTTTCACAGCTAGTAAGTGGTGGGATTGAGATTCTAGCTCTGAAGTTTGTGCTCTTAATCTGTACTCTCTAGGCAGGATAATAGGCACCAGAGAATTGGTGGGCACTAGGAAACCCCGATGGCATAGTGGTGAAGAGCTACAGCTGCTAACCAGAAGGTCGACAGTTCGAATCCACCAGGCGCTTCTTGGAAACCGTATGGGAAAGTTCTACCCTGTCCCTATAGGATCACTATGAGTTGGAATCGACTTGACGGCAATGGGTTTGGTTTGGGTTTTTAAACAATCATAAAGGAGCCCTGATTATGCAAAAGACTGGCAGTTTGAACCCAAGAGCTACTCCATGGGAGTAAGATGTGATAGTCTGCTTCCATAAAGATTGTTGTTATTGTTAGATTCCATTGAGTCGGTTCTGACTCATAGCGACCCTATGTACAACAGAATGAAATGCTGTACCATCCTGTGCCATCCTCACAATGGTTGTTATGCGTGAGCCGATTGTTGCAGCCATTGTGTCAGTCCATCTCGTTGAGGGTCTTCCTGTTTTTCGCTGACCCTCTGCTTACCAAGCGTGATGTCGTTTTCCAGGGACTGGTCCCTCCTGATAACATGATCAAAGTATGTGAGAAGAAATCTTGCCATCCTTGTTTCTAAGGAGCATTCTGGGTGGATTTC
Organism: Trichechus manatus latirostris; assembly: GCF_000243295.1. Taxonomy (NCBI): domain Eukaryota; kingdom Metazoa; phylum Chordata; class Mammalia; order Sirenia; family Trichechidae; genus Trichechus; species Trichechus manatus. The sequence continues at coordinate 2,085,744 of NW_004443999.1, forward strand.
TTCCAAGACAGATTTGTTCATTCTTCTGGTAGTTCACAGTGTATTCAATATTTTCACCAATACCATAATTCAAAGGCATCAGTTCTTCAGTATTCTTCATTCATTGTTCAGCTCCATAAAGATTACAGCCTTGGGAATCCTATGGAGCAGTTCTGCTCTGTCCTATAGGATCCCTATGAGTTGGAATCGACTTGACAGCAGTGAGTTTTTAAATAGTCTTAAACTCTGTCCTCATGGAGCTCACTGCTAAGCAGCAAAAACAACTTCCTAGGCAAATACACGTCAGGTAGTAACTACTTTGGTGGAGGCAGCCTAGGCTGCAACAGGAACAAGATCAAGGGAGTCAGGGAAGACTTCTGTGTAATGATACTCCGTTAGTCATCTGAGTCATGAGCAAGAATTAGCCAATGAAGCAGACCCATGTAAAGGGAGCAGCATGCACCTGCAGAGTGGAATTTTTCAGGTAAATGAGTTCATTCCAATATGACTGGAGAATGGAGGTTAAGAGGGAAGTGGGGATAAGATGAAGCTGAAAAGGTAAGTAGGGACCCAATGTCCAAGGGGCCTATGAGTTGCTTTAACAAGTATATATGTATATGGGGGTGGTGGTAGGTAAGGTATTTTCTTTCCCATCCTCATTTTTTAAATGGGCAACATTATAGATGATTTGCATTCTTTCATATCTATCATATGGAAATGCAGTTTTTGACAAATTTGCTCAGCACTGGTAAGCAGTTTGTCAGCATACTGGTATTCTAAACTTCTGTTCCTATTGCAGTGTAGCCTTTAGAAAAACTGTAAAGGGGAAAAATGTTTTCTCTGGCCACCCTTTGTTTCTCTTAATGATCATTTCTGCATTGTCAAGATCACCTTCTGTGATGGTTAAGATTGTGTGTCAACTTGGCTGGGCCATGATTCTCCGTGTTGTAATGTAATCACTCCCATGATTGAATATACTGTGAGTAGCCAATCAGATGAAAGGGAGTCTCCTTGGGGGTGTGGCCCGAATCTGTATATAAGCAGACGTTCTGGCTTTTTGCTCTCTCTG
>NW_004443999.1:2086935-2092258 GCF_000243295.1 Trichechus manatus latirostris
CAGCTTCTGCAGCTGTGTGACTTGGGAGAGGCCTCTACCCTGATCCACGGACTTGGGACATTCTAGCCTCTACAATCGCGTGAGCTATTTCCTTGATATAATCTCTCTCTATATATATATTTATACGCTTTACTGGTTTTGCTTCTCTAGAGAACCCAGCCTCAAACACCTTCCCTTCCAAATCCTGCCTCTACATAAGGGCCTACAGTATAACTCTGCTGGTTGCAATGAATTGATTCTCAAATATGTGGCCCTGGGAGATAACACAGCATGACATGGTTAAGAACATAGACTGCAGAATTAGAGTGCCTGGGCTCAGAGGTTGGTTATATCCCTTTCCAACTATAGAACCTAGGGCAGTTGGCTTAGCTGCTCTGTATTTTAGTTTTATCATCTATAAAATGAAAATAATAACAGTACCTACCTCTTAGGCTTATAGAGATGATTAGATGGTTTATTGTATGTCAGGCACTTTGAACAGTGTCTGGCACATAACTAACACTTAGTAAACATTAGCTGTTGTTGGTCTTTGTCATAGATAGATATAGAGATCTATCTATATATGCTTCTATATCTATATATATTTTATTTAATTTCATAACTATATATATATAATAAAGTACTATAGTTATACACTTATATTTATAGATAAGGGAAAGAGACTTGGAGATATTAACTAATTTGTATAAAATCATCAGTCTAATGAACCGAACAATCAAAATACAAACCTGTGCTTTGTGAATGCCTAAGATTTTAATCATTTAATGATGCTTACTTTTCAAACCTGTTATCTCCCTGATGCCTGGATTTCTCCATTGTTTGATATTTCATCCAAAGCTAGAGATAGACCAAAGGTGACCTTGACCATGTTACCCATGAGGGGAGATGCTAATGAGCCCAGAGATGGTCACAGGACTGTTCGGCAATGCCACACAAATCCCAGGATATTTCTATTTACAAAGGGTTAGAAAAGGCCACATATTGTTTCCTTTTGTGATTGTTAGCTCCTTTGAAGCAGTTGAAGAGCTGAATCTCATTTTTCTTATGCCTCAATAGCCTCCATGATGGAGCTACTGGCTGGACACATATCCTGGACATCCCTGGGTGAATTCTGTGCTACAAAAGATTCTTCCAGTGGTCCAAGACATTAGCAGAATGAGCCCTAAGACATGACTTAAGGTAACTGAACCTACTGGGGACCCATTCTTTTGTCTTGAGGTAGAACCTGTGGATGGTTGTCCCACCTCTACCAGGATTATGCAGTCATTTTAGTAAGTGCAGTTGGGGGTGGAGAGGAGGTTACCCATTTGACTTAAACTTCAAGTTTCAGGGCTGCAAGCAAAGGAACCCATAAAGCATTTGAAGATGATATATCTTTAAGGCAGACAGAGAAATAACTTCAGTGAACACTCTTTACACCAAAACATGTTTACTATTTACATTTTCTTTCCTAATGATGTGAAAACAAAAGAAACATTTAATTTTATACAGTTGTATTTTAGTCAGATTGTCATTGTTTAAGAATGCGTAAATGATTAATATTCACTCATGTCAACATATAACTTCCATTGGGTTAGAAGAGCAATTTGTACCTTGCTTGTTCATTTATTTCTTTTCATGTCTTCATTCATTCATCAAGTATTAATTCATTATCTTCAGTATACTAGTTACTGGGAATGCAAAGATTACTGAGCAATAGTCTGTAATCTTAAGCAGTTCATTTAGTGGTGGGGGAGATACATAAAGCAAATAATTTCAGTATGTTAGTGATAAATACCATGATTGTGGTTTGAGAAAAATGCTGTGAGAATATACAGAAAGGAGCAGTTTATTGGGGTAGAGAAGTATTCAGAAAAGACCGCAGAACTGACATTTCTCTAAGTCTTATTTAGGTAAGACAGATATAATGCAACCCTTTTTTCCAGTATTTAAGAAAATAATTCCATCTTTGGAGGAGCGGTGTACTTCAGTCTTCTTGAAAGATGGTCTTAACCTATAGATCACCAGTTTAAGCTGTTTATGATGCAGTGTGACTCTGGACATAATTTGTTCAAATTAAGTCCTAAAAAGTTTATATATGTTCCCATTTTAAGAAACTCTCCTTTATAAAAATTTAAACATGAACTTTTAAATTTATAAAAATTTAAATTGGCCACATTTAAGCAGAACTATTTACAAAATGATTTGTAGCAAGGTTTTTTTTTTTTTTAAAAAAAAATAACAGATGCCCCTTGAATATTAATTTATAGCATCTTGATTTGTATTTTCCTTTGAACTGAAAAAACATAAGCTGTGGAATTTGAATTGCTCAGCTATGTGGCACTGAGCAACTGACTAACATTATTTCAAATTCTTACAACAACTGTAAGATGTGTATATAGATATTATTATGCATGTTTTACCGTTAAAGAAACAGACTCATAGAAGTTTAGTTAGGTGCCTTTGTTTACAAAACCAGTACAGGGAAGACCCTGATTGAAGACTGGGTTCCAATACCCATGCCCTTCCCTACATATTCTTGCTACTTCCAAATACATAGGTGGATACATTCTCCAGTAGGAATAATCATTTATATTTTATTGTAGTCTCTCCACTAAGAAAACTACAGGTCATTAAATCAGAAGAGGTTTTCAGGCTCTAATTTGATTTTGCCAGTACTGACTCTCCTTGGCTTTGGTAGCAACACAAAACCATTAGTTTAGCTTCCTTCTCCTACCTAATTCAGCTTTCTACCTCATTTAACAGAACACCAGCTTGATGAAGGAATTCTACTTTCCAAAACATATGTTGCTGAGTGCAAATTTTACTCAATAACCCTATCCTTTTAACTATAATTAAGCCAATTTCAAACACCTGTCTAAATTAGGAACTAATAACTTAATTGGTTGTCCAAGTAGAGGAGAGTAGAGAACATCTCTGACTAGGTTAGGACTGGGTTACAATCCTTTTTTAATGCTAGCAGAAAAGAAAAGATCTTCAAGGTATAAACTACCCCTGATGTAGTAAAATTTGTCCATGATACTCTCAGTTTTTTAGGATCACTTCACGTTTTAGCCATTCGTTGTTTAATCTCAATAATTTTTATATTCTTTCTGGTTGATGTTGCTGATCCTTTGTCTTAAATCCATTCACCAAAGCATGAACTTAACTGCTACCGTGAAAGGAAATAAATTCCTAGAAATTTGCCCAGCCATACCTCTCCTTCTAGACCAAGCTTTTCTCAGTCTTGTCCAATCAAGATGGCGTTACTTTCACACTAACAGATTGCCTAGAGCTGGATCCTGTCTGGCAAAACTGAATTATCAGACTCATGCTTCCTTAAGGCAGAAGCCTACTGAAAAGCAGGAAGTGTGCGTATTGCCATGTGCATGTATGTGTGCGTGTGCATGTGTACGTGGGCGAGTGTGCGTGTGTTTGCAGTGTACATAATATCTGCTGTTTTCAGTTATTTATTTGGCCTCAGCCCAATGGGTCAGAGTCTACTTAGACCTCAGCAACACAAGTTCTCTAGGTAAGGAAGAGTAAAACAATTAAAAGTAAGCTTTAGGACCAGTGCAAAGCTCCTAATCTTGCAATGTGGAAAATAACAAAGAAGTCTTTAGCCTCCCCTTTAAATTAGCCTTCCTAATGATGAAGCTTCTGTGACGGGAACACTGACGGAAAGAAAAATGTCAGAAATGAAAAGGGCCTCAGAGATTTCCTAACTGAACTACCTCCCTTAATTAATGATTTTATTGAGATTCAGATAGGTGATCTGCCCAAGGTCATACAGGTAGACCAAAAAAAAAAAAAAAAAACAAAGCCTGTGACATCTAGCCTTCTGCTCTATCCACCAAGCTTAGAGCCAGTGAGAGGCATAAATTCATCAACACAATGTAAAAAAAAATGAGAGATTGTGTAAGAGTGAAATGATATTCTAGAGGTAGAAGGCTTTCTTGTCTTCTAAACTGCCAGTACACTTAGATGGGATATTTAGAAGCTTATAAAATGTGATTTTATGAGCATATTTCTGGTTTGATGGATAATGTGGTATCTAGAAACAAGATAACCAAGAGGGTGGAGTAGAGCTTTGCCTCCATACATCCATGACCTGCATGATTCCTAAGTTGTAGTGCCAAGATTTTTTTCCTTCTGCCTCCTACCTTATGCTAGCCTACCATCCATTTATCACATCCATGCCTAAGAAATCTGTAGACTTTAAGTCGCCTCCAAATTCTAGTTGTTGTTGTTTCCCCTAATTCAGATCCATGTTTCTTGCAGAGAATGGATAACGGTATCATAGGTATTGGATATGCCAGACAAAGAACTGGGGTTCAGGAGTTAGTGTTGATTGCTGTTCTTCCTCAGCAGACTTCTCTGCTGCTGAGTAGTTTGCTCTTGGCAGTGCTGTGATCTTTATATTTGTTTCGTACTGCCCCTGGTCAATTAAGAAAAAAAGGATTCAATATCCCAAGTCCCCTTGGCTTTGCTTCAGCCTGTCAGAGCTTTTAACATTTGTCTTTTTCTAAATTGGGGTAGGCAAGGTTGGTTTTAACAAAATTGCTCAGTTGGAAAAGTTGATCTCTACCTGTACCTCCTCTTTTGTGCTCTTTCTTCATTCCTGGCTTTCTTCTGTCACATTTTTTCAGGAACAAGATCTCCAGTGAGCTATGAGTTTAACTAATTAGTAAAGTTCCATTCACTTGTTCTGTTTATCCAACAAACATGTGTTGATCACCTACTATGTTCAAAGCATTAGAGTCTTAGTCTGGGTTCTCTAGAAAAGCAAAACCAGCACAGCACATAAATATATATAGAGAGAGATTTATATAAAGGACATGGCTCAAGTAGTTATAGAGGCTAGAAAGTCTCAAGTTCGTGGGTCAGGCTGGAGGCTTCTCCTGATTCACCTGCTAGCAAAGCCAAGATTGGAAGATCAGATAGCGGACCTCTGGCTCACAGGCTGTAGAGGCCGATGAATCCCAAGATTGGCCAGTAAGACAGCAAGTAAGCTGCTAGTTAGAGTCCCAAGAATGGGGGGGGGGTCAGATGAACAGAAGCCAGCTGCAGGATCCAAGCAAGTAGAAGCCGGTGAGCCTTACCAGAAAGTCCACCTATATTGGATGTAGGCCACACCCCCAGGGAAATGCCATTTCAACTGACTGGCTGCTCACAACAGGTCTCATCATGGCTTTGATCACGTTGTATCAGATCTCATTATGGAGATGATTACATCGTTAAAAAGCTGCCAAACTACATCATAACTACTAACCACTGCCCAGCCAAGTTGACACACAACTTTAACCATCACAATTGGTTACTGTATTTTAACACAAATAATGTG
>NW_004443999.1:2092358-2124123 GCF_000243295.1 Trichechus manatus latirostris
CCTGTTGCTGTAAAAAAATAGAATGTACTTATGAAAATATCTCACAGGGCAAGGGCACCATTGGCAAAAAAATAGAACACGTGTGTTATTTGTGTAAAAACACGTTATTTACCTAAACGTTCATAATTTCTGTCACAGGCTCATCCCTCTTTATATTACCTCCACAGTTTTTGCCATGTCACTTCACTGTAATTTACTTAATTTTTTTTATTTAACTTAATTTACTGTTTACTTAAATAAATTTATATCAAAGTGGATGTTAGAGTTTCTTGTCAAGAAGGTAAACTAAGCACTGCTGTTGACTCTGTCTTCCACATCAAACCTGGGAGATGATAGAAAAGCTATGGTTTGTATGAGTAAAAACAGTTTCTGTTAACAAATTTTTCTGTACAAAATTGTGAAGATATCTCAGGGAAGCAAAGTTTCCAGGTCTCTTTTAAGGTGGAGGAAATGGAAACTTTGAGTGACAGACAGGAAAAGAGTTCGAGTGCAAAGTCCTAGGTATCCCCTTACCTCTCTCCCAGGTTGCACTGGGCAACCCAGGCTAGGAGCCATGACCTGGGAGGCCATTTCCATGGCTGGAGATGAGTGTAACTCCAGTAGAGTAGTGCAGATATTGATTGGAACTTGCCAGAAGCTGAAGTTTCCAGAGCCCTAAAAAAAAAAAGGGTTGGAATAAACAACTATCCACTGCCTTGAAATCCTACATTACAGTTTCAAATTTGCTCCATCTGATCAAGAAGGTGGGATAGTTGCACATTTAATACCAAACGAAATGGAATAAAAAACATAAATAAATGATTTATTTATATATTCACATATGTGTGTATAAATAAATAAATATGTAAAAATAAATATGTATATCCCCATGTATGAGAAAACACCATAGAACACAACTTGATACACAGTAAGTGATATAGAAGAGCTGGTTGTTACTATCATTAATATTTTTATTGAAATCATAAGTATACCAAAAAAAAACCAGTAATATATATGTATATATATTATATATCTTGGAAGAAGTACAGCCAGAATGCTCCTTAGAAACAAGGATGGTGAGACTTTGTCTCACTTACTTTGGACGTGTTATCAGGAGGGACCAGTCCCTGGAGAAGGGCATAATGCTTTGGTAAAGTAGAGGGTCAGCAAAAAAGAGGAAGACCTTCAATGAGATGGAGTCACGCAGTGGCTGCCACAATGCGCTCAAACATAGCAACAGTTGTGAGGATGGTGCCGGACCACACAGTGTTTCACTCTATTGTACGTAGAGTCACTATGAGTTGGAACTGAATCGACAGCACCTAACAACAGTAACAATGATTTTTTTAGGTTATTTACATTAATATTCATGTGGAGCTTTTAGCTATAACTTCCTTTCTGTACATTCTTTATCAGGCTTTGATATCAATAGTTTACTCACTTCATGATGTGACGGCACCTAAAAAAACAGGAACGCATTATATATATTACAAACATAAAATATATTTATATAATTGTATAAATATCTATAAAAGAAAGGATAATCTGGAGATCTCAAGCAATTAAAAAACAAGAGTGGCATGTGACTTCACAAAATTAATCCAGGATAGTCACTAAACATACAAGCAGCAACAACAAAAATAATACAAATGGTAACAACAGTAAGCCCTGGGGACAGTAGGCAGTGGAGTTCTGATTTCTAGAGTTGCTACATTATATTATTTAAAAGGTCTAGTTTTCTACAAAAAATTACAAGATACACAGAAAAACAGGAATTATCCCTGAGGAAGCCCAGGTGTTGGAGTTACTAGATGAAGACTTTAAACCAGCTATTATCAACATTCCTAGGTGAGGAATTCCTGTCAAGGTCGTCAGAAACAAGGAATGTATGAGAAACTGTCACAGCCAAGGGAAGCCTAAGGAAACATGATGACTAAATGTGATGTCATGTCCTAGATAGGATCCTGGACTAGAAAAAGGACATTAGGAAAAACTAAGAAAATCTGAATTAAGTAAGGACTTTAGCTAACAATATATCAGTATTGGTTCAGTAATGTAACAAATATAGCATATTAATGTAAGATGTTAATAATAGAGAAACTGCGTGTGGGGCATATGGGAATTCTCTGTACTATCTTCCCAATTTTTTTATAACACTAAAGCTGTTCTAAAATTTTTCAAAAAGTTTATTTAAAAAAATGATAGTTAACTTATTTTTTTAGAAAAAGGATTATAGTCCTAAATGTGAGAACTAAATGTATAAAACTCTTAGAAGAAAAAGTAAAAGTAAATCTTCATGGCTTTGGATTAGATAATGGTTTCTAGATATGACACCAAAAACACCAGCTGTCACAGCCCCTCACACAGGGCACCATCTGCTGCAGCGGCGACGGTTGTTGAGGCGGCGGAGACAATAACCAATGCCACAACTCTTACAGAGAAGTGGGGCCAGGAGGGTCACTCTGAGGAGTCGAACCTCGGCTTCAGTCCCAGGAGTTTATTTATAGTCAACACAGCAAGCAGTGAAGCAAATAACAGAACAATGGGCTTTGGGTGAGTAACAGTAAGTTTTGGGCAAGGGAGAAGGAATTCAGGTAAACAAGTCAATCAGTAACGGGACAATAGGTTTGGGAAAACAAGTCGTGACAAGTCTCAACATGTTGGGGACAAGTCTCAACATGCTGTGCAGCATAGAGGCCTGTGGGAGCTGCAGTTGTCAATAGTGCAGCCATGTTTAAATGGCATATATCCCCACAACCAGCCACAAAAGAAAAAAAGATTAAAATATACCACCTCAAAATTAAAAATTTTTGTGCTGTAAGCAATATATCAGGAGAGTGAAAAGATAACCAAAGGTATTTGAAAAAATATAAACAACTGATATATCTGATAAGGGAATTATATCCAGAATATATAAAGAACTCTTAAGACTCAAGAAGACAAATAACTCAATTAAAAAATGGACAAATAATCAGAATAAACATTTCTCCAAAGAAGATATCTAAGTGGCCAATAAGCACATGAAAATATATTCAACATTACTAGTAATTAGGGAAATGCAAATCAAACCACAATGAGATACCACTTCATACCTACTAAATGGCTAAAATCTAGTTTTGTCAAGTATATGGAGCAACTGGAAACCCATACATTGCTAACTGGATTATAAAATGATGCTGCTGCTTTGGAAACAGTTTGGCAGTTCTTCAAAATTTTAAAAATAGAGTTACCGTATAATCCAGCAATTGTACTCCTAGGTATATACCCAAGAGAAATGAAAACACATGTCCACACAAAAATGTGTACACCAATGTCCATAGCAGCATTTTTCATAAGTGCCAAAATGTGAAAACCACACAAATGTCCATCAACTGATGATGAAATGATAAAATGTGGTATACCCATACAATGGAATATTATTTGGCAATGAAGAGAAATGAAATACTGATACATGCTACCTTGAAAACATGCTAACTGAAAGAAGTCAAACACAAAGACCCCATATTGTATATTCCATTTGAATGAATTTTCTGAAATGGGCAGTGACTGCTAATGTGTACAGGGTTTCTTTTGGGAGTGAGGAGAATGTTCTAAATTAGAAAATGGTTATGGTTGCACAACTTTGTGAATATACTACAAACCACAGAAATGTACACTTTAAAAGTCTGAACCTTATGGTATGTGATTATGTCAATAAAGCTGTTATAAAAAAGCAACAGTTTAGAAGTTTTGAACACCATAAATAGCACACTTGATGCTGTAAACAGAGAACATATTTCTTTCTTGATACGTGAACCATTCTTCAAAACCAATCATATACAAAACCACAAAGGAATTTCAACAAATTCAAAGAATCAACACCTCACACATTATGGTCTTTGACCACAATGCCATAAAATTAGAAATTAATAACAAAAGAACACATTTAACATCCCCATGTGAATGGGAACTGTAATAAGCATGCTTTTAAATAACCCGTGGGTTACAGAGGAAATCAAAAGGGAAATTGTAAACTATTACAGTCAAATAAAATGAAAGCAGTGAATTTCAAAATGTCTGGTATGCTCCATGAGGGGTACTGAGAAGGAAATATATAGCTTTGACTGTAATTATTGGAAAACAAGAAAAGTTGTAGAATACATGAAGTAAGTGCTCGACTTGATAGTCCAGAAAAATAGAAACAGGGCACACTTATAGAAACAGGAAAAATGAATTAATAAAAATGAGGCCAGAAATCAATGAAGTAGAGTACAAGAAAACAAAAAGAAATATATACTTTGAAAAAACAAATATAACAGATAAAACTGTGACTAAACAGATCAAGAAGAGAAACAAACAAATTAAAAAAGAAAAGGTGAAAATCTTTAAAATATAGCAGATTGTCTAAAGACACAAACATAATGTACAATTATATGTTAACACATTTGAAAACCTAGATAAAGGAATAGATTTCTAGAAAAACACAATGTTCCAATGTTAGCAAAAGAAGCTATGGAGAACATGACAGAACAATAACCATTCAGAAAATTGAACTGGGATTAAAGCACAAATGCACCCCTGCCACAGACGCTTCTTGCCTCACATGCTTTCCATCACATACTTTCTGACTCAATCCTTGGGCTACTAGTTCCTCCCCCTCCAATCCACTTGTCAGATCACTGCCTGGCTGGTCTTTCTAAATAGTGAATTGGATCCTGACCCACCCTGCTTAGAACCCTAAACTGTCTTTCTACCCATTGAAGATAAAGTTCAAAATCTTTAGCTTACTCTTTGCCCCTCAGTTGTTTTAAATTGTAGTTCCTGAATAGGCCATGCTTCTCCACCTTTCGATGCCTTTGCCTATGCTTTTCCCTCTCCCGAAATGCCCTCTTTTCAACCATTTCATCATCTCAGTAACTGTTCCTTACCCCTTAGAATTAAGCTCCAGTATTATCTTTTTCTGGAATAGAGAACTTCACCCCCAGTCTGATAGAGTTTCCCTCACTTAGTATTCACAATGCAATGTACAAATAAGTAAGGAGCATTTGCTCTCGTAAGTGTAAAATCAGTGTCACTCCCCATCAAGAGAAGGAAGATGAAAACCTAAATAATTTTTTAACATTGTATTTTGAATGGGTACTGTGGCCTGCTCTTGACTCTCAACCTGAGGTCTGTTCTCACTGTATGAAAAAGGATATTACCACATCTTAGACAAGTGGTAAAAACTAGCACTGAACTGAGATGTTTCTCTTTGCTGTAACAGAAAGATTGAGAGAGAGAATTGTAAATGGAAGAATTTCCTGGAAAGCAGAGATGCTGAAAATATGGTTTCTGTCCTCAGGGAGTTTATATAAGGTACCAACAGCTTTGCTAGAAGTATTTGCATTCTCATAAGGGTCTCTTAAGAGGAAAAAAAAAAAAAGTAAAAACAAAGCAAAATAAAACAACAACAAAAAAGCAAAAATCCATCTGCAGTGGGTGAATTTCAACCTAGAAGAGCTCATTTAGAGCAAGTGTAGCTTTGCGGTGCCCTTCAATTTACACCTTGTAAATATGTTGTTGTTGTTCTTAGGTGCCACTGAGTTGATTTCGACTCATAGAGAGGAACTGACCCGTAGGGTTTTCTGACTCATAGAGTGTTCTACTGACTCACAAAGTAGAACACGTGACAGAGTAGAACTGACCTGTAGGGTTTTCTAGGTTGTAATGTTTTTCGGGAGCAGATCACCAGGTCTTACTCCTGTAAAGCTGCTGGATGGGTTTGAACCACCAACCTTTTGTTAGCAGCTGTGTGCTTAATTGTTGCACCTCCCTGGCTCCTTGTAAATATGTAGGAGCTACCTATTCATAAGTTTGGCCGTGGCTGTTGTTTGTGGTCATGGATAATGAAGCACTCTCCAAATGCGCCATTGAGAGTGAACTTGGTATGGAAAGTTTAATCCTGAGTAGAAACATAAGTGGTTAATCTGCCCAGATACGCGTTGTCCTATTTTCCTTCAGGTCCCCATGCAGGTCCCTCTTAAAGTTGAACACTTGTTGACAAGAGCTACCATTCCCAATAAATGTTGCTGTATCGTTATTTGATGAAAGATAAACACCCATAAACGTAAACATGGGTTGCCTTTTTTTTTTTTTTAATTTTATTAATATTTCTTTATTGTTAACTTGGTCACAAATTTATTTGTTTTTATTGTACTTCAGGTGAAGGCTTACAGAAGAAATAGTTTCTCATGAAACAGTAGCACACATATTGTTTTATGACATTGGTTAACAACCCCACAACATGTCAACCCTCTAACTTCTCAACCTTTTTTTTTTTGGTGAAAATACACATAGCCAAAGATACACCATTTCAAAAATTTCTACATGCACAGTTCAGGGACATCGGCTGCGCTCTTCCAATTGTGCTGCTATTCTCACTTAAGATGAAGGCTTACAGAACAAAATAGTTTCTCATTTAACAGTTACTACAGATGTTGCCCTATGACAATGGTTAACACTCTGACAACACATCAACAATATCCTTACTCAACCTTGGGTTCTCTATCACCAGTTTCCTTGTCCCCTTCTGCCTTCTGGCCCTTGTCACTGGACTACTGTACCTCATTAGTCCCATTTGGTTTTACAGGGATGTCCATTCCCAGGCTGAATGGTGAACCTCGGAGATAACTTCACCACTGAGCCAAAAAGGTGTCTGGGGGCCATACTTTCGGGGTTTCTCCAGTCTCCTTTAGGCCAGTAAATATGGTCTTTTTTTGTGTGAGTTAGAATTATGTTCTACATCCTTCTCCAGCTCTGTCCAGAACCCTCCATTGTGATCCTGGTCAGAGCAGTCAGTGGTGGTAGCCGGGCACCATCTAGCTGTATGGATTGCTTCTGAGTTTCCTAAATTGCCTTTAATGGCAAAATTATTTTTAAAGAAATTGTTGAAATGCACCCAGTGTTCAGTTCAAAAACACCTCCAAATGTTATCATCTTTTAGATGTGATTGCTTCCATTTTAATTTGGGTCAATTTCTTGTTACTAGATGAAATGCCAGTTTTGTTGAAGCTCTAAACCTTAATCAAGTAAAAATATTTCCTTGCAATTAAATATCTCTTTAATCTGAAGAGAAATTCAATCAAACTTTTATTTCTAAAGTCACCAAGGGACTAAAATAAGTAGGCAAGCATTAAATCAGAGGGCTTGTATTGACGAATTATAAAGCCTTAAAGTTAAAATTTTAACTTTGATGTGGTAGAAAGAGAAGATAACTCACAATTGTGGAATAATTTCCAAGTGCTGTGCCCTTTATAAGCAGGATGAAGAAACATGGGTCAGAAAGAATGTGTGACATTCATGGTCAAGCAGATGCAAGTGGCAGAACAGCTCTGCCTGTCTCCAAATATTATGCTTTTGTCATGCAATACTCTAACTTCACCCAGGCTCGGGGCTTCTAGTTCAGGCTGGAGTTCTTGTTCTCCTACCAACAAGTTGATTGCCTTTGGATAAATTTCCTCCACTTTTTTTTTTTAATTAAGTTCAGATTTGTATAATTTATAATTTGCATAAACCATAACTCACCAATTCCAAGTGTATAGTTCAATGAGTTTTAACAAATGTGTTCAATCATGTAATCACACGACAATCAAGATATAGAATATTTCTATCTACTAAAAAAGTTCCCCCATGCTACTTCTCATCCAGACAAGATGGTGTGGACCCATTTTTCCCTGTTCTTCCCTGCTAAGCTCATGTATAAGCCCTGGAAATGGTACAAGAGACAACCAAATAGAACTCCAAAAGGTGGTAAAAAGAAGGCAGTCTGGTTTGGGGTTCCAGGGGTGGAGGGGTCTTGTGTTCCCACATCTGACAGAGCAAGGTCATCTAGACCTGGTGCTTCCCAGCCACTAATCTGGCAACAGAAGGCAGCCCAGGTAGGCCAGATAGGCTCATCCTTCCTCTCACTGAATGGGAGCTCCTCTGACAACATCAGACAAGCCCGACATCACTGGCAAGAAGGAATTCACTGGAAGCCCTGCTAGAAATAAGCAGCCAGGGGAAACACCTTTCTTCCCCACAGGCCTGAGACTCCCCTTTCCCACAGAGAGAGAAGAAGGCAGGTGGGTGAAGCCAGAAGGAGAGTTGCAACTACAGCAGGTGGCCTGGTGCCAGAAACTTCTTTGTCCTACAAGACCCAAGATGGTCTACATTGTCCAGAGACACCAGCGTGAATAAACAGAACTGAAAAAAGGGGTCTAGTCACAACAAGCAGTCCCAAACAGGAAGCCTTTCGTGTTCCCACAGGTATAAGACTTTACTCTCCCACCCAGAGACACCAGGGCGAGAAGGTAAAATGAGAAAAAGAGACCCAGTCACAGCAAGTGGCCTAGTCTGAGAAGCTTCTTCATCCTCATGGGTCCAAGATTCTCCTCCCCTGCCCAGAGACACTGGGGCAGGTGGATAGAACTGAAAAAGGACCTAATCACAGCAATCAGCCCCAAACGGGAGGCCTTCCTGTCCCCATGTGTCTGAGATGCTCCTTCCCAACCAGTGGACACCAGAGAGGGTGTACAAGGGACCTAGTAACAGCAAACAGCCTGGTCTGGGAAGCCTCTTTGTCCTCATGGACAGATTCTCCTCTCCTTCCCAGAGACACTGGGTCATCCAGGAGGCACTTGTAGGGGGATCCCACCACACCTCTCCCACACTGGGAGTCACATGGAGTCCTGGACTGGGGAATCCCTTTCTACTCCCTTAGGCAGCACCAGCAGGGACCAGTAGGCACCCCAGCAGCACCAGATAAACCTTGAAGAACAAAATAACACCACAAGGACTCTGAAAATAAAACTGCCGTTAGAATCAAAGCCCACAAGAGTAGCCCAAGATCTGCATGCTAAACCTATACAGGGTGACTGCCTGCTAATATAAAAGATTTAGATAGGACACAGGATCTCCTAACATAATGACAAAATGCCCTGTACCTTTTCAATAAATCACCAGTCATACTAAGAACCAAGAATATGATAACTTGAATGAGAAAACACAATCCACTCATGCCAACCCTGAGATGAATCAGATGGTAGAATTACAGGTATCTCCTGCTTTTCAAAAGTTCGCTTTACACCACCACTTCGCTTTTATGAAAAACCTACATTAGTACCTGTTTTCACTAACTGAAAGAAATCCAAAGAGGATTTTTACTTTTATAAAAAAAGGCAAAAAGTGGAAATAGCGTTCAGCATTTGTTTTGCAGCCAGCTGTTAAAGAGGCAGCGTGCACCCTGTGAAACTACACTGTACTTAATTATTTCTACTTTATATAGGCTGTGTATTTATCATAGCATTCCTGCTTTTACTATATGTTAGTGTTATTTTAGGTTTTATATGTTATTTGGTATGATTTGGTGGGTTTTTTTTGGGGTCTAGGAATGCTCAAAAATTTTTTCCGATGTAAATTAATGGTAATTGCTTCTTCTCTTTATGCCATTCCGGCTTACAAAATGTTTCATAGGAACACTCTGCTTTCAGATAGCAGGGGAAACCTGTATCTTAAAAGGATTTTAAAAATAGCTGTTGTTAGAATACTTCAACCATCAACTACAAATTGTCTTGAAACAAATGAAAAAAATAAAAAACTACAGCAAAGAAATAGAAGTTATAAAAAAAAGATCCAAGTGGGAATTACAGAACTTAAAAAATTCAGTAACAGAAATGAAAGCTAAATGGATAGGCTCCACTCAATACAGTGGAGATGCCAGAGGATAGAATCAATGAACTTGAGGACAGATTGAGACAGATTGCAGTCTGAACAACAGAGACAAAATGTAGTGAAAAAAATGGTAATAATAACAGACTCAGGGACCTGTGGGACAATAACAAAAGATTCAGCATTTGTAGCTTTGGAGTCCCAAAAGAAGAAGAGAAAGAGAGTGGGGCTGAAAGACTATTTGAAGAAATAATAGCTGAAAACTTCCTAGATTTGGTGAAAGGCACACACTTGTAGATCTGAGAACCTGAGCAAACCCCAAACTGGATACACCCAAAGAAATCTATGCCAAGACACATTAAGCTTTTGAAAACTAAAGATTTAAAACAAACCAACAAATGAACAAAAAATTGAAAGCAGCTAGAGAGAAATAATCCATTACCCATAAGGAAAGACCAGTTTAAATGATAATAGGATAATGAAGTCCTCATCTGAAGCTAAAGAAGCCAGAAGGAAGTGGCACAATACGGCACAATATTTTTCAAATGCTAAAAGAAGAGATCTGTCAACCATGAATTCTCTAGCTGGCAAAACTATCCTTCATGAATGAAGAGGAAGTAAAAACATTCTCAGATGAGGAAAAACTATGAGAATTTGTAACTAGTGGACCTAGCCTTAAAGACTGGCCAAAGGAAATTCTTCAAATATAAAGAAAATGAGAAAAGAAGGAATCTTGGAGCAACAAGAAGGAAAAGAGAACAATGTAAAGCAGAGAAATATGGGTCAATACCACCCTTATCCTTTATGAGTTTTATAAGTCATATATGATGATTGAAACAAAAATTATAGTACCATCTGACAACCAACACGATGATATTTAAAAATGGGGAAGGTAAAGGGACCTAAATGAAAGTGAAGTTTCCACACTGCACTTAAATGGGAAAATGTTGACATCAGTAGACTGTGATGAATCACACATGTATGTCATAATAAACAGAGCAAGCACTAGGAAACAAAGAGATACACTAATAATAATATAAATAAATCAAGGTGGAATCTTAAAAGATGTACAAATAACCCACAGGAATGCAAGAAAAGAGAAACAGGAATGAGGACTAACATATTAATAATTATCTTAATTGTAAATGTTTAAAGACCAAGACTGGAATAAAAAACATGACCCAATTATATATATGTGTGTATGTATATGTGTATGTGTAGGTAGTATGCATATGTGTATGTTTATGCATATGCATATACATACACTCACACACACATGTATATCTCCCTGGTGGCAGAAAGATGTGGCTGTCTGCTCCAGTAAAGATTATAGCCTGGAAAACCCTATGGGGCAGTACTACTCTGTCCTATGGGGTTGCTATGAGTGAGAATCGACTTGATGGTAAGGGGTTTATATGTGTGTGTGTGGGGGTGTGTGTGTGTGTAGTTTTGCCTTTTAAAATTTCATATAAATTGAATCATACAGTATGCTTTCTTTTGAGCCTGATTGTTTTATTTAGCGTAATTCTTTTGCTGTTTATCCCTGTTATTGCATATATCAATAGTTGTTCCTTTTTATTGCTGAATTGCATTCCATAGTATGAATATACCACAATTTTTTATCCATTTGCCAGTGTAAGGACACTTGGTGATTTCCAAATTTGGTGGTTATGAATAAAACTGCTATAAACATTAACATATGAAGTTTTGTGTGCCCATAGGTTTTCATTTCACTTGAGCAAAAATATACCTTAGGGCTGTATTGCTAGATTTTATGGTAAGTGTGCGGCCCTGGTGGTGTAATGGTTAAGAGCTCAGCTATTAACCAAGAGATCGGCAGTTCTAACCCACCTGACGGCTCCACGGGAGAAAGACCTGGCTATCTGCTCCCCTAAAGATTATAGCCTAGAAAACCCTATGGGTTGGAATTGACTTGATGGCACCCAACAACAACAAAATACAATAAGTATAGGTTTAATGTTAATAAATAATACTTTCTTGCTTATGATACATGAGATTTACAGTTGCTCTGTGTTCTTGCTAACATTTGGTATTGTCAGTTTTTTAAATTTTAACCGTTTTAGTAACTAGTGCCTCCTCCTCTTACAAATTGACCTTTTAGAACAATGAAGTGATTGTAATACTTAAAAATGGTGGCCAGATACCTAGTGCCTACTAGAGAAAAACTCAGATTCCTCTGTGTCATGTCAAAAGCTTTGCACTATTTTCTCCCAGATAACATTTTTGGCTTCATCTATAGCCATAACATTAAACTATATCATGTCAGGTAACCTTCTTGCTGCTTTCTAAACCTCTCAAACAATGTCATGTATTTACCCATCAGTATTTTGTAATAATATGCTGCTCCCTCTGAAACACTTTTCCTTAACTTTTCTGTCTCACAGATCTCCACTTCATCTTTCCAGATCCAAATCAAATCAAATGTCAGTACTTCTCTATATCATTTCTCCATGCTACCAACAGGTTTACTTGTTCCTTGCTTTGTTGTCAAGGTATTTTATGTATGATCCGATTGAGTAATTAGCCTGTGATGTTGCAGGCATCTGCGTTGGGAGGAATGTTCTTTTGCTTGACTATGAGCAGTTCCTCAAGAAATGGCATCTGCATGTTATTTTTCTTAGTATTCCCTAGGGCCCAATGTCAACACTTGGTTAATTTGAATTTAATAATGTTGATTTTGTGGTTTTAAAATATCCAGAAATGGTCTCAAATTCTCAAACATAACAATTATTTTTTATATTGTTCATCAGTGTGGCAGATTGTATGCTCTGGAAGCAGATGCTGAGAGGGGGTTTGGCATGCAAGGTACTTATTAAACCCACTGCCGTCCAGTCGATTTCCACTCATAGTGACTCCATAGGACAGAATAGAACTGCCCCATAGGGTTTCCAAGGCTGTAATTTTTACGGAAGCAGGCTGCCATGTCTTTCTTCCGCACAGTGGCTGGTGGGTTCCAACTGCTGACCTTTTGGTTAGCAGCTGAGCGCATAACCACTGTACCACCAGGGTTCCTCAAGGTACTTATTAGAGATCAATAACTCTGAGAGGAGGGGGATGTTGAACTGCAATGTGAGCCCTAGAAGGAGCTCTGGAGCATACACGGCTCTTCAGAGGCGTCTCATGTTTAACTCAAATGACTGGGCCTTTACACCCTCATCTCAGTCAGTTGTTGAATGTGGGCCAGTCCCAGAAAGGCATGTCTTTGGGTGAGGCAACTCTGCAACCGAAGCAAAGCCTGCTATAGTTGACAGCTGGAGGCTGTCTGCCAGCAGGTAGGGCAACAAGGCTTCCCTTGAAGGGAGTTCTGGATGGCATAACTCCAGGTTCACCACAATTAGTAACAATAGCTTTCCATGTGCCAGAATACTGCAAAAAGTCCTTTATGCTCATTATGTCATTAATTCTCACATTCTCTTCCCGAAGTAGGTATTATTATCATTAGTATCCTCACTTTACAGATATGCAACAGGCTAGAGACAGTAATGGGCTTGTCCAAAGTCACACAACTATTATTTGGTAAAGCTTAGATTTTTCACCCAGGCAGTCTGACTCCAAAGCTCAAGCATTTAACCACAGTGGTATCCTGTGATATCTACGCTGTTCTTAACTGAAACTCCTTGAAACTTGGTAATCCACATATATACGATTCTAATTCTCTGTTAAAATGAAAAAAGAATGCCCATTTGCCTCCCATTCTAAACGTATAGAGGTCTATAAAGTTTTTTGTTTGTTTGAGCCATGTGTGTATTTGGCCTGATAGGAGAATTTCCTTTTTAATCTTTGGCAAGTTCCATGGACTGATAGGTCACTGGGTCAGCATTTGCAGTGAGTCATGAGTTAGCCCCGCCTGTCTGCCATGCTTATGTTAATGGACACTCTGATTGGAGTGCTGAGAAGCTGCAGGGAGTCAGAGTGTGCCCATCAGCATTTCTAGGCTGTCCAATTCATAACCTTCTACTGGGACACAGATGAAAGGACAGCAGTCACGAAGTTGCTCTCAGCTGAAGAGTTTTTCAAGATAATAGTTCCCTTTAGTCTTCCATGCAGCTGTAGGTTAACAGCTTCAATTAGCACTGACGAATTCAGTGGTGGACCTCATTTTCCCTCAGTTGTCTTTTGATAGATCTATCTTAAATAACCAAATGAACTTTGAACAGATGTGATTTAGAAAAAAAAAAAAAAATCCTTAGCTTCTCAATTTTATGTGTCTATTAACAATGTAATTATGTATATGTGTGTATGTATATGCGTATATATATAAAACCTGTTGCCATCAAGTCGATTCTGACTCAGCGACCCTATAGAATGGAGTAGAACTGCCCCATAGGGCTTCCAAGGAGTGGCTGGTGGATTCAAATTGCCAAACTTTCGGTTAGCAGCCGAGCTACATGAAAGGTTGGTGTTTTGAACCCACTAGCTCTCTTGCAGGAGAAAGATGTGGCAGTCGGCTTCGGTAAAGATTTACAGCATTGGAAACTCTGTGGGGCAGTTCCACTCTGTCCTATGTGTTGGAATCAACTTGACAGCAGTACATTTTTTGGTATATGTGTGTGTTTGTGTATATACATATATATATGTATTAAAACGCCGCTGCCGTTGAGTAGATTCTGACTCATAGCGACCTTATAGGACAGAGTAGAACTGCCCCACAGAGTTTCCAAGGAGCTCCTGGTGGATTCAAACTGCCGACCTTTTGGTGAGCAGTCGTAGCACTTAACCACTATGCCACCTGGGTTTCCATATATATATGTATGTGTGTATACATATATATACACACACACTATATATACATGTGTGTATGTATGTACACATGAGAGCTGGAACTCTGTGGGACTGCCTTGTTTTTCCTGGTCGCGCAAGTTTTTCACTTTGGACAGAGTGCTGTCTTATCACTTTTCTATCAGTCGTTTTAGTGGAAAATATTTGAATTTTCCTTCTCTGCACTATACAGGTTCCAGCTATTGCAGGTTTTTATATTTGTAGATATAAATGTATATATATATAATTTTAGAAATTTCCAGTGATTTTCCATGCATTATCTTTTTCTATGGATAACTGAAATAAAATAAAGGTAGACTGTCCCAGTTGTTATTAGAGGTGATAGTTTGCAGTCTAAGTGTGTTGCCATGGATACCTAAGAACCCCCCCAAAGACTCAGGCCTGGAAGTCAGGGCCTAATCCTGAGGTGCTTTTCAATAGCACCAGCTGTCCAGAGCCTGAAAGGCGTGGCAAATTACACCATTATTAGAGTGAAATGGTATGGCTAAGCTAATTATTTGCGGGCTTTAGACACAGGTGTTCATAAAAGGCTGAACTTGCACTCCTAATCAAGTCTGATTGGGGCAGAACAACAGCCCAGCATGGGACTATCAAGGAGTTGTTTATGGTGTCTTTCATTTAAATAATAAAAGAGGCCACTGTAGGCCTTCTGTTCAGTAGAGTTTTTAATGTTGCTCTGAGTTTGTCATTACAGGTAACCATATTGGTGTTTCCCTTTGACTTCGTCCAGTCATGGAGATGTATTTTCTAATAATATTTTACTTGATAGTCACGCAACAATTTAACGTATTTTAGCCATTCTGTGGCTATTTCCACTTAATGCTACTTTTAGTGAATACAACTTAGCTTTAGAGAACGAAACTTAGAACTATATCACAAATATTATATTCTGGTTATTACACATTGAGAGAGTTGGTAGTTCTCCAAGTATTTCCATTTCACTATCTGTGACACTTCCCTGTTCATTTGTTGTGCCCATAATATAGTAGCAAGTGGATTCCATAATGTACTTTTTCCTTCATTTAATAGTATTTAATTAACCTAATATTTGCATATCATCAGTGGTTAAAATGCATGTTTGAAGGGAGATGATATATGGATTCATCATAGCTTGATATAATACAGAGCATGATAAATTGCTCTCCTTTGCAAAGCAGACCTGAATATCCTAATCTTTGCTTCTTAAAATAATGAAAAGAATGCTTCTCTGACATCCACAGACCATAAAGAAGTTCACATTCAATAGTTAACAACACTTATATGCTTGACATTTTGCTTCTAAATAAAAATGACGTGGTAGACTCATTACCCTGGCACTACTTGATAATGAATTGACTTTTTTATTGTATTTCTGTATGCCTCATATAGCTCATGCATATTTTAGGAAGTGGTATGATTAGTACGTCTACATAATAACATTGGAATACCTAGTTGATATTTTGCCTTAAAAATGTTCTCATTCCAGAGCCTCGCAATGATTGTAAATTTGTAAGATATAAAAACATATTTCTTTATAGAGGTAACCTATGCTACCACAGATAGATGAAGATGTACTTACCCACTCTCTGGAGGTAAAGAGTGGGCTATTATGAGAGACCGATGACCTCATAAATGCGTCTATGTGCAGATCAATCTAATGGAGCCTAATTTGAGTTCAGATGTCTTAGATGATTGAGAGTGCCAAGTTTTGTCTCTGAGTCCATTTAGTCAGAGTTTTCTTCCCTCTGTAGTTATTCTGTTCATTAGACGAGAGTGGGAATTAGTAGTATCTGGAAATAATTATGCATCTGTTAAAGACAATGATTAGTAACTTTTATATTATGTAAATGTACAAGACTTTCTACATTACAGGTAGAAAGTGAATGTAGTACCTCTCTAGCCAGATCTGTAAGTATTGTACACAGCAAAGTGACCTCAGAGGTGATTAGAGGCCTTGGCAGTGACCACTTTGAGCCTATAATGGTTGCATGAATTATCATTCAGTTAATTTCAGCAATTATCTACCAAATGCTCACTGTGCTTGTAGCTCTTCAAGAGGAAGGACTAGTCTTAAACATAGTTAGTTAGCTACCAGCTCTAGTTGCTCTCATATTTTCTTCTAATAAAATTTATTTTTGTACTTTCCTGTCTCATAACCCCGGGACATAACTAGTCAATCATTTCTGAGGAACATAGTATATCTTGATTGTGTCTGACCCTTTGGAGGGAAAAAAGAATGCCTCTTCATTTACTGTAAGAGTAACATCTCTGGAGAAGGAAGATTCAAGATCTCTGACTATGAACATGAGATATTTGAGCATGTACATCAGTTAGGATAGGGTAGGCTATGTTGTAATAATAACCACCCCAAAACCTCAGGGACTTAACACCACAAAGGTTTGTTTCTGCTCATGTTATATGTTCTGCAATGTGAGCAGGGAATTCTGATCTTTGCAGTCACTTAGGCTCCCAGGCTGATGAATGCTGCATCTTAACTCCTGCTTCTCTAATCACCATAGTAGAGAGAAGGTAAATCATGCATTACCTCTTAAAGTTTATGTGCTAGTGACACAAGTAACTACTGCTCTCATTTTATTCGCCCAGCAAGTCATATGGCCAAGCCTAAATTCAAAGGGCAGGGCCCAGACAGCAGCAACATTGAGTCGATTCTGACTCATAGTGACCCTATAGGACAGAGTAGAACTGCCCCATAGGGTTTCCAGGGAGCGGCTGGTGGATTCAAACTGCTGACCTTTTTGGTTAGCAGCTGAGCTCTTAACCACTACGCCAGCAGGACTCCACCAACTACTACAGCAGCCTCTAAATCACATGTTGTAAAGTGAACACCTTACAGACTAGACCAGTGCAAGAACTAGGTACTGAACTGGTCCTAATTAAAATGGAAGTTCATGGGAAAAAAAAGGAGACGAGGTTGTATCAAAATATCAGACTGAGAACGTGCAATATACCCTTTCTCCTGCTGTCATGTGTTCTTTAACACCCATGATGCATTCTGTGAGATAGGATGTTATGTGAGTTGGACATTGCCCAACCACCATATTATGTACTTAGCATTTGTATACAAGAGTATGTGCTTTGTATACAAGAGACATGAGATACATGTGTTTTATGCAGCAAGCTGTTTCATTTGCTATGCCCCATTCTCTGATCGGGATTTCTGAACTCTTTTATCCTTATGGAACCACGGGCCTATATGTGGTCTGACATTGCCTGAACAGATGTTATGCGGCACCTGACTGTATTTGAAATCACCTGAACATGGAAATGAGAGATGTTATCAGGCGATCATGACCCTGTGCAAGGCTTGACCATCTGGCGGTAAAGATGAAGCTGAAGGAGAGGATGGGAAACCTTGTAGACCTTTTACAGATTTTCCCTTCCAGATAACACATGCAATTTTAATAACAACCCAGGATGCTTTGATCTCATTCATATTTATATTTATTTTTATTTACACATATGAGTAATGCTTTGTGATATATTTTTTTCATTGTATGTATCGTTATGTGTGCCTTACACATGGTAACTTTATCTATTGATGAATGTTTAGGTCACTTTCAATTTTCCACTGTTACAAAAGATGAAGAAATGGCTGTCCTTATGCAAATGGACAATAATACCATTTTCACCAATTAGATTGGTCAAAATAAAATGTTTGAAAACATCAAGATTGACAAGAGTGTGAGGGAACCCCTTGTTATGGATTGAATCAGTGAAAAAGAGGAAGACCCTCAACCAGATGGATTGACACAGTGGCTGCAAACAATAGGATCAAACATAGAAAGGATTGTGAGGAGGGCGCAGGACCAGGCAAAGGTTCATTCTGTTGTGCATAGGGTTGCTGTGAGTCAGAGCTGACTCAATGGCATCTTACAACAACAATAGGGATTGAATTATGTCCCCCAAAATATGTGTTGTAAATCCTAACCTCTGTGCCTGTGGTTATAATCCCATTTGGGAATGGGTTGTCTTTGTTATGTTAATGAGGCAGGATTAGTGTAGGGTGTATCTTGAGTCAATCTTTTTTGAGATATAAAAGGGATTAAAAAGCAAGCAGAGGGGAGATGGGGTAAGATAGATGCCAAGACACATGGACATGCCCAATGAACCAGGAAGCAGAAGCTGAAGATACAAGAACATTCCTCCAGAGCCTTCGGAGAGAGAAAAACTTCACCCTGAATTTGGACTTCTAGCCTCCTAAACTGTGAGAAAATAAATTTCTGTTTGCTGAAGCTACCCACTTGTATTTCTGTTATAACCGCACTAGATAACTGAGACACCTCTCCTTAAAGTTATTATGAAACTGTACATTTCAACAGCTCCTTTGAATGTTGGTTTTTGTTGTTAGTTGCCATTGAGTCAATTCCAAATCGTGGCGACCCCATGTGTCCCAGAGTAGAACTGCTCTATAGGGTTTTCTAGGCTGTAATCTTAACGGAAGCAGATCGACAGGCCTTTTCTCCCAGAGTTCTGCTGGATAGGTTTGAGCTGCCAACCTTTAGGTTTGCAGTCGAGTGCATAGTTCTGCAGTATTTATTCAAATTAAGAAATGCACATAGTCTCTGTGGTAGACAGAATGACTCCCTCAAAGATGTCCAATTACTAATTTTTAAAACCTGTGGCTACGTTATGTTACATGGCAAAGAGGAATTAAGGTTGTAGATAGAATTAAGGTTAATCAACTGACCTTGAAATAGGGAGATTATGCTGGATTACCTAGGTGGGCCCAGTGTAATTACAAAGGTCCTTAAATATGGAAGAGGGAGGCAGAAGAAAAGGTCAGAGTGATACAGTGTGAGAAGGACTTAGCCCACTGTTGCTAGTTTTGAGGATGATATAAGGGAGCCACAAGCCAACAAATGCGGCCGCCTCTAAAAAATAGAAAAGGCTTCCTGCTAAAGCCTCCAGAAAGCAGCGCAGGCCTGCTGACACCTTGATTTTAGACCAGTGAGACCCATATCAGACTTCTCACCTACAGAACTCTAAAGTAATTAATGTGTGTTGTTTTAAGTCTCTAAGTTTGTACTAATTTGTAACAGCAGTAATAAGAAACTAATACATCCTATTGCCCTATGAGAAAATGGCTAAAGTTGTAAACCAGTAATTCACTTAAGAAGAAAAAAAAGAGTCGGATCCTCACTGATAAGCAGAAATAAAACAAGAGAAACAATGAGTTACTTTTCATTCATCAGACTTAGAAGATTTTACAATTTTAACGATGTTCAATGTTGAAAATGATGTGAGGCTACTGGTGAACGACACTTTCATTCACTGTTGTGGGAGTGGAAAGAGAGAATACAGTTGGGAGAGAATTTTTTGGTGTGTATCAATATTTGGCATGTGTGCACCATCAGACTCACACCAAATTCTAGGAATCTATTCTGCAGAAGAAATGCTTGTCCATTTGCATAAGGACAGCCATTTCTTCATCTTTTGTAATAGTGGAAAATTGAAAGTGCCCCTAAACATTCATCCATAGATAACGTTACCATGTAAGGTGAACATAACGATACATATAATGAAAACACGTATCACAAAACAATACTCATACTATATGTGTAAATAAAAATAAAAATAAATATGAATGAGATCAAAGCATCCTGTGTTGTTAAAATTGCATGTGTTATCTGGAAGGGAAAATCTGTAAAAGGTCTACAAGGTCTCCCGTCCTCTCCTTCAGCTTCATCTTTACCGCCAGTTAGTCAAGCCTTGCACGGGGTTATGATTGCCTGATAACATCTCTCCCAGGGGAATTTTCATTTTTGATAAGATGCTATGAGGAAAGGTACAGGAAAGGTGCTCTAGTAGTAAAATTTTGGACATGGAGCCCTGATGGTGCAGTGGTTAAGAGCTTGGCTGCTAACCAAAAAGTCAGCAGTTCAAATCTTCCAGCTGCTCTTTGGAAACTCTATGGGGCAGTTCTACTTATAGGGTTGCTATAAGTTGCAAGCGACTCAATGGCAACAGGTTTACGGGTTAGCTTTCAGATGCAGGTAGGGAAGGGAGAAATAAGAGCTTTCTTGATAACGCTGAAAATATATCCTGTGGCAGGCGAACTCTCAGGTGCTTGGAAAACTTGGTCTCCTGATGGGGGTGATGAGCACAAGGTCAGACCCACGGGGAGCAGGCAGCAGCTAATAGAGGGCGTCACACGCTGAGCTCTGGAGTGAAGATTTTAACTGTCAGGCATGCACAGAGTAACTGGAAGAAAAGTAGCTGAGGGAAGTAGATTTAGGGAGTGGTAATTTCTCAGGTCTCCATGAGGGCATGAAGATAATAAGGACCTTGATATAAATAAGCAGCAACTGCATAGCAATAACTCTTGAGCCAGGTCCTAATCTAAGCATTTCACTCGTATTAACTCATCTAATCCTCACAAAATCCTTTGAAAGAAATACTATTTGTATAACTCCCATATTATAGATAAAGAAAGGGAAACAAATCAGTGAAGTAAGTGTATGACATAGCTAGGATTTGAACCCATGCACATTGCTCACAGCCATCAATAGAGGTAGGAAAGTCAGGTAAAGCTTAGGTACAGTGTTGATTGAATATTTCATTTAATATCTTCTTTAATATCTACTAAACCCTGGTGGTGCAGTGGTTAAGCACTGGGCTGCTAACCAGAAGGTCAGCAGTTCAAACCCACCAGCTGTTCCACTGGAAAAAGA
This sequence comes from Trichechus manatus latirostris, assembly GCF_000243295.1. Taxonomy (NCBI): domain Eukaryota; kingdom Metazoa; phylum Chordata; class Mammalia; order Sirenia; family Trichechidae; genus Trichechus; species Trichechus manatus. Next base: position 2,113,475 of record NW_004443999.1, read on the forward strand.
TGTGGCAGTCTGCTTCCGTAAAGATGTACAGCTTTGGAAACTATGTGGCAGTTCTACTCTGTCTTTAGGGTCGCTATGAGTTGGAATTGACTTAACAGCAATGGGTAAAGGCCATATGCTGAGATGCATAGAGATGAAAATAAGACCCCTTCTCAGGGGACAGGGAGTGGTCACTTGTGATTCCTTCAATACAGTACGTAATTTCATTCTTCAGCACTTTTGATGATGCTGGTCCTCCTTGTAGACACTTGTTATTTTATTGTTACTCAACTGGAGTATGTTTTTTCCCCTGTGAAACCTTATGTAACTCGCACAGATGCCTCCCAGTTCCTATTGTATTCTCAGCATACTTCTAGCCTGTAACTGGCAAACATTCTTGCATTCATTCATTGCCTCATTCGTCTTCCCATATACTCTAATCTCTGATCTCCTGGAAGGTAGCTACTAGTTTGTTAACCAGGCTCTTTCCAATGGTGAGGAGTAGAAAATCACTCCAGCTGGCTCAGTTAATAAAGTTCATTGCAAGATATACAGAGAAGAAAGAACAGAAAATACTCCTGGTGGTCTCCTGCAGTACAAGACAATTCTTCAGGACATAGCCCCACTGTGCTGCTCAGTTGGTCCCTTAGCAGTGGGCAAGCAACTCCTTCGTAATGATAGTACTCAACAGTTATGATGACTCAGCTTCTGCTTCTTTCCTCTTCTACTGTACCTGCTGCCTCTGCTCCTGATTCATAATCTCTCTATCTCCTATGCACATCATTTTCCAAGAGATTTACATTAGCCACTACCCTGAACAAGTGAGCCATTGTTGATCAGCACTCAGGCACAAGACCACCTCAGAGATCACTGGCCAGCCTATAGCTAGCTACATTTGTGCCAGGCACTGGTTGCTGTATAACAAATGATGACCAAAGTAGTGGGGTAATGTAATCCCATGCCATGGATATTCATGGGGAATAAACCATAAGTGGTCAATTTCACACAAAGGAAGATTTAATACTATACTATATTAAGATCACCATGTTCTATGCAATCATGTCATTACTTATGTGTTTATAGAATTTAACACAGTGCTTTGTATAGATATTCAGTGCATCTTGATTGTCTAAAGGCTAACTCGGTGTTGGGTGTGAAAGATATCCTGAAATGACAAAAGACATGTCAAAGAAAGCAGTAAGCCAAGGGGTTTTGTACTTATTCTTCTGAACTGTTTATTTGTTGAATCATTTATCAGTCATTTATGAAATGGACAATAGGTCTAACAGATGTTAGACAGTGTGATGGGTGAGGGATGCAAAATGAAATAAGACAAGGTCCCTGATTTTGAGAATGGAAGAAGCTGGCAAGTAAGCTATTATGATAGAATATTGAAAGTGAAGTTATAGAGTCAGGGTGTCTCAGGCTTGAGAAGAAGGGTCAGGAATGGTCTGCTCCCCAAAATCCCAAAAGAGAGGTATTCAGACTGAAGCAGGGCGTGTGTAAAGAATTTGGAAATCCTCCTTGAAAGAATTTACCTAAAAATCACTGAGTCATGGAGCTGAAAAAGAATTTTGTTTTTTTGTCTTTTTACGGTTTGCATTAAATCACATTACTGGTTTGTAACTACTCTCCCTTGAACAATGGCTATATATTAGGGAATCTTTCAAGTGCACTGAAGGCCACCCAAGCAGAATTATTAGAAAATAAACAAATGGCAGGCTGTAAAGGATTAAGTAGCCTTTCCCCCTTCCTCTTTTCAGGTTAGTTAATAGGACCAGGTGTGGATTACCCAGTAGGAAAAGTAAGCACGGGCTGACTTGTTCTTACTTACTAATCTGTAGTGAACAATTTCACATGGGTTTCAACAGATTATGCTTACCTTGCTTATTAGATAATCCTCCCCGAATGGACAATGCTACTCAGATTCCCTCTGTAGCTAGTTATCTATATGGATTTTAATGTAGATATTGTTTGGTATTTAAAAAAATTATTAGGATGATCCAGCTTTCTGGTGCTTTTAATTAATCTTTTCTAGGTATACAGATGTTGGGAAGGGACTAGTGTGTGCGTCAGAGGGTTTCAAATGGTTGGGGCTGTTTTTCAGTCCTTCTAATAGAGGCACCCTGCATGCATCTGTCAGTTGGTCATACTATGGGGGCTTGCATGTTGTTTTGATGCTGGAAGCTATGCCACCGGAATTTGAATACCAGCAGGGTCACCCATGGCAGACAGACTAAGACAGACTAGGAAGAAGGACCTGGTGGTCTACAGCTGAAAAGAACTAGCCGGTGAAAACCTTATGAATAGCAGTGGAACATTGTCTGATATAGTGTCAGAAGATGAGCCTTTCAGGTTAGAAGGCACTCCAAATACAACTGGGGAAGAGCTGCCTCCTCAAAGTAGAGTTGACCTTAATGATATAAATGGAGTAAAGCTTTCAGGACCTTCATTTGCTGATGTGGCATGACTCAAAATGAGAAGAAAGAGCTGCAAACATCCATTAATAATCAGAACATGGAATGTACTAAGTATGAATCTAGGAAAATTGGAAATCATCAAAAATGAAATGGAATGCAAAAAGATCCATATCCTAGGCATTAGTGAGCTGAAATGGACTGGTATTGGCCATTTTGAATCAGACAATCATACGGTCTACTATGCCAGGAATGACAGCTTGAAGAGGAATGGCGTTGCATTCATCATCAAAAAGAACACTTCAAAATCTATCCTGAAGTACAATGCTGTCAGCGATAGGACAATATCCATACTCCTACAAGGAAGATCAGTTAATATGACTATTATGCAAATTTACATACCAACCACTAAGGCCAAAGATGAAGAAATTGAAGATTTTTACCAACTTTTGCGGTATGAAATTGATCAAACATGCAGTCAGGATGCATTGATAATTACTGGTGATTGGAATATGCAAGTTGGAAACAAAGGAGGATCGGTAGTTGGAAGATATGGCCTTGGTGATAGAAATGATGCTAGGGATCACATAATAGAGTTTTGCGAAACCAACGACTTCTTCATCGCAAATACCTTTTTTCACCAACATAAATGGCGACTATACATGTGGACTTTGCCGGGTAGAGTAGACAGGAATCAAATTGACTGCAACTGTGGAAAGAGATGATGGAAAAACTCAATATCATCAGTCAGAACAAGTCCACTGGCTGACTGCGGAACAGACCATCAATTGCTCACATGCTAGTTCAAGTTGAAATTGAAGAAAATTAGAACAAGTCCGCGAGAGTCAAAGCATGACCTCGAGTATATTCCACCTGAATTTAGAGACCATTTCAAGAATAGATTTGACGTGTTGAACACTAATGATTGAAGACCAGCTGAGTTGCGGAATGACATCAAGGACATCATACTTGAAGAAAGCAAGAGGTCATTAAAAAGACAGGAAAGGAAGAAAAGACCAAAATGGATGTCAGAAGAGACTGAAATTTGCTTTTGAACGTTGACTAGCTAAAGCAAAAGCAAGAAGTGATGAAGTAAAAGAGCTAAACAGAAGATTTCAAAGGGCAGCTCGAGAAGACAAAGTAAAATATTATAATGACTATGCAAAGACCTGGAAATAGAAAAACAAAAGGGAAGAACACATTTGGCATTTCTCAAGCTGAGAGAACTGAGGAAAAAATTCAAGCCCCAAGTTGCAATATTGAAGGATTCTACAGGGAAAATATTAAACAATGCAAGAAGCATCAAAAGAAGATGGAAGGAATACACGGAGTCACTATACCAAAAAGAATTGGTCGACATTCAACCATTTCAGGAGGTAGCATATGATCAGGAACCAGTGGTACTGAAGGAAGAAGTCCAAGCTGCATTGAAGTCATTGATGAAAAACAAGGCTTCAGGAAGTGATGGAATACCAACTGAGATGCTTCAGCAAACGGATGCAGCACTGGTAGTGCTGACTCATCTATGCCAAGAAATTTGGAAGACAGCTACCTGGCCAACTGACTGGAACAAATCCATATTTATGCCTATTTCTAAGAGAAGTGATCCAACCGAATGCAGAAATTATCGAACAATATCATTAATATCACACACAAATAAAATTTTACTGAAGAGCATTCAAAAGCGGCTGCAGCGGTACATCAACAGGGAACTGCCAGAAATTCAAGCCAGATTGAGAAGAGGATGCGGAACGAGGATGTCATTGCTGATGTCAGATAGATCCTAGCTGAAAGTAGGGACTACCTACCTGTGTTTTATTGACTATGGTAAGGCATTTGACTGTGTGGATCATAACAAATTATGGATAACATTGAGAAGAATGAAAATTCCAGAACACTTTATTGTGCTCATGAGGAACCGGTACACAGATCAAGAGGCAGTTGTTCAAACAGAACAAGGGGATACTGCATGGTTTAAAGTCAGGAAAAATGTGTGTCAGGGTTGTATCCTTTCAACATACCTATTCAATCTGTATGCTGAACAAATAATCCAAGAAGCTGGACTGTATGAAGAAGAACAGGGCATCAGGTTTGGAGGAAGACTCATTAATAAACTGTGTTATGCAAATGACACACCCTTGCTTACTGAAGAGGACTTGAAGCACTTACTGATGAAGATGAAAGATCACAGCCTTCCGTATGGACTGTACTTCAATATAAAGAAGACAAAAATCCTCACAACTGGACCAATAAGCAGCATCATGAAAAATGGAGAAAAGATTGAATTTGTCAAGGATTTCATTTTACTTGAATCCACAATCGTCTATGGAAGCAGCAGTCAAGAAATCAAAAGATGCATTGCATTGGGCCCATTTGCTTCAAAGGTCCTCTTTAAAGTGTTGAAAAGTAAAGATGTCACCTTGAAGATTAAGGTGCAACTGACCCAAGCCAAGCTGTTTTCAGTCACCTCATATGCATGTGAAAGCTGGACGATGAATAAGGAAGACCAAAGAAGAATTGATGCCTTTGAATTGTGGTGCTGGTGAAGAATATTGAATATACCATGGACTGCTAAAAGAACCAACAAATCTGTCTTGGAAGAAGTACAACCAGAATGCTCCTTTGAAGCAAAGATGAAGAGACTATGTCTCACATACTTTGGACCTGTTATCAGAAGGGATCCGTCCCTGGAGAAGGACATCATGCTTGGTAGAGGGTCAGCAGAAGAAGAGGAAGACCCGCAACAAGATGGATTGACATAGTGGCTGTAACAGTGGGCTCAAGCATAACAAGAATTGTGAGGATGGCACAGGACCGGGCAATGTTTCATTCTGTTGTACATAGGGTCGCTGTGAGTCAGAAACAACTCGATGACACCTAACGACAACAACAAATAGAGGCACCGGTGAAATAACATCATCTTCCCACTTGAAAAAACATTTTTTGAATCATGATTAGTAAATGGAGCTGATAATCCTCTGGCTGGGGCAAGATTCTACATGTGTAGAAAGTTGCCAAATTTTAGGGAAAGTGAGGGACATGGAGATACCAAATAGCTTTTAAAGCAGTGGGAAGGGTAGTGAGGTGTCTGGAGGCCATTTCATGTAACCAGAAAGGTGCTAAGGATGTTTATTCTAGACAGAAGTTTAAAGGAGAAAGAGGCAGAGGCATGTAAGAAGTAGAAGTTACAGAAGGGAGGAGGTTGGTCCTTGAGTGCCCAGAAGGCAAGTGCCCAGGGGGTCCAACAATTAAAGCTATTTAATAGTTGCATGGGCTACCTTTATAACTGAGGTTCCTGTTCCTAGAAATATCAAAAACAGGCCAGAAAATCATCAGAATAAACTATAAATTATATAGAAGAGATTCCTGCATTGATATGTGTAACAGGGTGTGGGAATGAGGCTGGTGAACTGGCCTTTTAGGTCCTCTTCCAACCACAAGATTATTTGAGGTACAATTAAAAAAAAAAAAAATTGCTGTTCATAAGCATGTTTCTCAGTGACTGGTTAAGCTTCTTGAATTATCTGCATGTATTTATTCATTCATGCAGTTCCTCACTTGTTCAAAAAGTATTTACATAAAAAATTCCTACCCTTCAAGTCCCCTTACTGAGTTAGGGCATTATCATTGCCTCCTGGACGCTCAGTGAAAATTAAAACATCATTATAATAACTCTTTAATTATCTCATTTGACCCCTCATAACAACTTTAAGTGAAACAGGTAGATGAAACATTGTCCCTATTTTGCATCTGAAGAAACTCATTTCAAAGGGAGGATGCTACTGGAACAATAGAATTAGGTCCCATTAACAGATCATGACACATTTATGTAAATGTGTGCATTTCCTCATCAGAGGAGCTGTGAGTGTGCGTTGGGAATCCCTATCAGGCTGCAGTGATTGGACACAGGAGCATTTTTATGGGTTTGGAGGAACCAGAAGTCTTTGAAATCTAAAGCCCTGCTGGGGCCAGCACAAGAGCACTAAATCTTACTACTGATCAAAAACAAACCTTACCTTCTTCCCAAATTTGAATGAGGAATGTTGAGAGCTTACACTATGTAAGTATTGGTGCTAGTAATTTACATGTGTTTTCTTGTTTAATGGTTGCAACAACCCTAGGAGTATTATTATCTCCATTTTAAATGAGATAATGTCAGTTAATCAAAGGAAACAATTTAAAAATGAAAAAGATAATATACAAACTAGGAGATGATTTTTGAAACACATGTTACTCTCCAGAATATATAAAGAATTATAAACCAGGTAGAGAAAGATAACTCGATAGAAAACTGGGAATTTTAGATTCCTCCAGGAAAAAAAGAAAACAAACTGTTTATAAACAGTTCTGAATTTATTAAACTTAAAACTGTAAGAGAGAATGCCACCTTTACTTTAAGTCTTAGTAGGACTTCAAAAGAAAGAAGTTAGGAAAGGATGTTTAAAAGATTTCAAAGTCTGAGCTCTAATGATTTAAGGTGGTTCTTTCATAGCAAGGAAGAGGTTGGAACTGGGCAAGGTTTGATACATAGTAATTTAGAACTGATGGACACAGTAGGCAAGGGACTTAAGACAAGTCCTTAATGAGCAAACTCTTGTCCTGATAAGAGAGCTGTTTTTTCAGATGAGCAAACTCTGCTCAGATAAATTGATATGCAAGAATTTCCTAAAGCTAAGTGAGCAATTATGTTGACCTAGGCCATCTTATCTTTAGTCTCAACAGTTATGTTGGAAAGTCTCAGTGTCCGCACCACCCACCGTTTGTAGTTATTTACTAGCCTGAGCTAGAGGATAGACCATTATCACCTGGGGACATGATCAGTCCAGATCCACACCATTGTTTGAGGTGTCATGATGGGGTGTATCAAATTTCTGGTAGTGGTCATTTCTACATCTATAAGCATTAGGTTTTCCTATTCTTTTTGTTGGATGATCACATCTGTTGGATCATTTATAGGCTAGAGATTAAGCATTTGAAACAGTGAAGATCACACATTTGAGCAACATAGAAAAAAACACCAAGATTCTGTCTTCTTTTCATTGGAGATAATTATGATAAATGCTTTAAACTGCTTACCTCCTAGTTCCAATATCTGAATAGTTTAGGAATCAAATTTGATTGATTTTTTTTTTTCTCTTGAGAATGTGTTCCATTTTTTGGTTCTTTGCATATCAGGTAGATGGGGGGATTATATCCTGGATATTATGAATATTAGTTTAGGAGACTAGTTTTGGAAATCCTGGGTTGTATCTTGGATGGGCTGAAAGAGCAAATGCTCTGTTTTCATGACAACGTCTCTGCCAATTCAAGTCTTTTATCTTTAGCTGGGCTGTTTTGAGTCTATTTTATGCGTGTGTTCAGACATTAATGAGAAATGTGGGTAGAAAGAATTTGGGAATTCTCTTTGGTTCCACTCTTTCTCTTCTGAGATTCTCCTCCTTTCTCAGCAGTCACCATTATTCAGCTTCAGTTTTCTTATTCATCCAGCCAAAGAGATTGCAGCTTTTTAACCATCTGGCCTTCACCCCCAGCCCTGACAGGAAGAAGCCTCCACAATGAGGTCCTGGTTTTCATAAAAATAGGACAGGCACACATGGTAAATAGCAGTGATCTAGTGCAAACTATAAAATTATTTACAGTTGGCTTCCAGCCAGTTAAAACTAATTGCTGTGAATACAAACCCCAGTCCATTAACAGTTATTGACACCACTGCACATACCACATGGACTACACCTCTCCAAGTTCCCCAACATCTGGGACCTTACTTTGTATAGTTTCCCTTTCTTCTCCTCTGAAAGTGTCCTTGCCTTCAAAGTCTGTCTGCTTGAGCTGACTTTTTAATGCCTCCAGGTGCTTTTTGTATTATGCCCATTATTCTATTGTTATTTTCTGCAGGGAAATTCTCCAGTGAGATCTTAATCCATCATTAACACAGTAAAAAGTGTATTATTTAATTTCCAGATACTTTGGGACTTTTCATATATCTTTCTGTTATTGATTTCTAACTTGATTTCTTTGTGGTCAAGTTACATATCTTATTTAATTTTGGTCCTTTTAAATGTATTGAGGTTTGTATTATGGCCCAGAGTATGGTCCATCTCGTTATGTGTTCCATGTATGCTTGGAAAGAATGTGCATTCTGCAGTTGTTGGGTGGAATGGTCTATAAGTATCATATTAAGTTGGTTGATAATATTGTTCAGCTTTTCTATATCATTACTGCTATTCTACTACTGGTTCTATCAATTATTGAGAGAGGAGTATTTAAGTCTCCAGTTATAATTGTGGATCAGTCTATTTGGTCTTTCAGTTCCATGACTTTTTGCTTCCTGTCTTTTTAAGTTCTATTGCTAGATACATACACGTTTAGAATCTTTGTGTTTTCTTAGTGAATTGATACTTTAATCATTATGTAATGTCTCCTTTTCTCTCTGGCAGTATTCTTATTCTAAAGTCTACTTTGTCTGAGATTAATTTAGCCAGCTCTCTTTATTTGTGTTTGCATGGTACGTCTTTTTCCATTCTTTTAGTCTTAACCTGTCTGTGTCTTTATATTTAGAATTGGTATTTCGTAGATGACAAGTAGTTCTTCTTTTTATCTTGTTTGACAGTCACTGTCTTTTACTTGGAGTGTTTAGACGATTTGCATTTAATGTTATTATTGATATGGCTGGATTTAAATCTACCATCTTGCTAAATGTTTTATATTTGCCCTACCTGTTCTTGGATCTTTTTTTCCCCTCTTTCTCTGCCTTTTTTGGATAAACTGAGTATTTTTTAAAATGCCATTGTTCTGATAAGTTCACCATTTGTCCAGATAAATAAACTCTTGTCTTTATAAAAGAGTTGTTTTTCCAAATGTGCCAACTATTTGCCTGGATAAAGTGACTTCCAAGAATCCCCTGAAGATAACAGTGAAGTTATTTGTTAGTTTTCAGTTTTTTCTCTTCCTGCATAAGGAGCAAACAGTTATGCTATGGTCATCCCAGCTCTCAGCCCTGATAGCTACATGTAATCTATCCAGAGTAGGAGGATGGATATAGTGTGGCATTCTTACATTCTTGAATACTATACCGCAATGAAAATTAATTAACTATAGCAAAATGAATTAACATGGAAATGATGAATATCAAAAACAGTGAAAAGCAAGATGTCAATGAATATATACACTATGAAATCATTCATATAAATTCAAGAACACTGAGATAGTAAAACTACACATAAAGGCAGAGGATTGGTGAAAACAAAATTCAGAAAGTTCCTCGCCCTTCTTCCAGAAGGGAGGAGAGAAGTATATGATCAGAAAGTGTCACAATGTGAACTTCAGTAGTACCTTCAAAATATATATTAATGTAAAAAGTCAAAACTGCTAAGCTTGTGTAGTACTCAAAATATATTCTATCACCTCCTTCTCTTTTCTAATCAGGTTACCACCTGACATGCAATCATCGGTAAACCTGGGCTTTTTCAAATTGCCTCCACACTCTGGCTCTCAGCTTTCTCTCTGCAAGATAAGGAGATACTGTTTTTATAACCACTAAGTTTTCTTACAGAAATAAAATCTTTTGAGTGTATGATTATATTCAAACATGCCAAATGCAGATTTCTTCTTGATTTCAATTAATTGTTGTGTTCTAATTTCTTATGTGTGATCCTAGAGCTTCAATTAGTCAGAATCATAAATATATTTGATATGATTTTCAGGTAGGTGGTAGAAATAAAGGTCAAGAAATAACTCTTTGATTTAGTGGGTAGGTGGAAGTATGAGAATGCTAACTTTTTTCTTCCTATAAAAAGCTTTGCCTGGATCTGAAGATTTTTTATGTGTAAAGTTTCTGATGCTCTTCATGGAAGATTTGCCTTCATAAGTAGTACAGGTTTCAGAACTCTGGAAACTGGATTAAGTCTCCTCTCTCCTTCAATTCAGGAATTAATTAGTCTTCAGTTTCTCTCTGTATAGTTAACATTAATATTTGACACAGGAGAGATTTTTGCAAATACCTTTTTGGCAAACTGTGTGTGTGTGTGTCTTTAAAATTATTTTCTACAAGCCAGCGTTTCCCTTCTCGGATATATGGTTACACTCATCAATCAAGGACAGCATGTGTGTTATATGAAATCATGTACCCACAGCCATGGGGACCTGGAAATAATTGTTAATGAACTTCAGCTTCTCTCACAGAGAACACAGCCTCTGCCATCCTGCCGGGCCCTCATTTTCCCTCTCATCCCGCTACCCCCACCCACCTCCACC
>NW_004443999.1:2124223-2157111 GCF_000243295.1 Trichechus manatus latirostris
CCTCAAACCCCAGCCAGCCACGCTTCAATCTTTCCCATTTTTCTGGCCCTCAAAATGCTTATACTATAGCCACAGGGCCCAAACTGCTCATTTCCTAGAGATTTGGATTTGCTGGCAAGGAAACCTAGAGGCAGCGCTATTGCATCTGACTAGAGTATTAAGTCCCAGAAGATGCAAGGCCTCCTGAGACCCTCTTCAGATGCTAATGTTCACACAAAGTGCCTCTGGCCCCAGCTGGCCTTCACCTGCAGCCCTGACAGGCAGGAGTCTCCAGAATGAGGTCCTGGTTTCCATAAAAATAGGACAGGCACACATGGTAAATAGCAGTGATCTAGCACAAGCTATAAAATTATTTAAAGTCAGCTTCCAGACAGTTAAAACTAATTGCTGTGAATACAAAGCCCAGGCAGGAGCCCCCGCTTCTCCATTCTTTTCTGTAATTCACTTGAGACCGGGTAGCTGGAATCCTCTGTTAATGCCCACACCTATAATTAAATGATGCCACTAAATTTCAGATGCAGCCACCATTGTTAATATTCAAGTATGTTTTAAGCACAGGAGAAAAACGCTATGTGGTGGTGAAAAATATTAATGGATCATTTAGAATTGTTTCTACCTATTTTCATGGGTTTCTGAGGGTACCTGGTTTTACTGTAGTATTGTTGCTATTATTACTAGAGGTTTATGACTGCTTTTCTGTTATTACTGGGAAGAGTTTGCAGCCAGTTCACTCTACATTCTGAGGAACAGATGTGTAAATGAAAAGCTGCTTAATTCCCAGCATATTCCAGGGTTCAATCAACTGAATGCAAGTCAGGAGGACTCCTTCGTGCCCATTTTTGGAACTGGTTTTGAGATGAGCTGTATAAACCTTTTTCAGCCCATTGCCTCTTTTCAGGGGGTATGCGTATGGAAGATACCAGGGAGAGCAGGGTGTTAGATGAGGCTTCCCGTAGCAGGTCACAGAACTCTGCTTCAGATTCTCCCCAGTTTGCAGGTAATTCTCAAGACCCTTTGTTTTAAGAACATTAAAATTGAACCTTAGGAGCCCTGGTGGCACAATCGTTAAACAGTCAGCTGATAACCAAAAGGTTGGCAGTTCGAACCCACCCAGCAGCTTTGCAGGAGAAAGAGGGGCAATCGATCCCATAAAGATTACAGCCCAGAGAACCCTGTGAAGTGGTTTTACTGTGTTTCATGGGGGTTACTATGAGTCATAATTGACTTGACAGTACTTAACAACAACATAACTTAAAGTAGTGTTTCTGTGCTCATTTTAAGGACCAATTAGTAGACGTTATAGAGAGGTAAAGTCTATAGAGGTAAAGTTATAAAGAGGTAGCTTTATTAAAAAAAAAATTTCAATATACTGAAGCCATTTACTTTCTTAAGCAGTAAGAAAGAAAGAAAAAAGCAGCTCTTCCCGGTTTTTTGTTTGCTTTTTAATCACAAAAATAGAGTCTTCAGTGCAGAACATTTGAAAAGTAAAGAACGGTACAAAGAAAAAGTGACTTTTAATCTCATTACTTTGAGATAGCCACTATTAACATTACAAAATATCTCCCTCATCTTTGTGTGTGTGCATGCGCACATGGCGACGTGCAGTTATGAGCATCTGTGTGCATAAAGAGGTTAGATAAGCAAAATAGAATCACACTGAACATATCTAGCTTTTTCTATTTTGCAAACAATAAGGTATTTTCAATAGAAAAATTTGGCATACTATTCTACATTTTTTTATAAGAATATTTTAACAAATAGGCATATCTATTTAACCAATTCCTTTTTGTCAAAAACTTTGATTGGTTCTAATTTTTTTCTGTTGTAACTAATGTAGTTATGAATAGTCTTATATACGTATCTTTACACCCAAGTTTAATTATTTCCCTAAAATAGATTACTAGAAGTAGAACTGATAAGCCAAAGAGTATGCGCATTGAATTTTTTTAGATGTACACAGTTTAACTACCCTCCAGGAAGATTTTAAGAATTATACCTTCACAAGATTTTGTTCCTCTTATAAATGCCAGCATTGTAATATATTTTTATTTTTGTGGGTGAAAATTATAATATTTTCATTTGTATTTAAGAAATATGGCTTAAAGTTTAAAAATCACAGGTCTTGGAGTCAGGCATACCTGGATTTGGAACCCAGCTCCATGATGGCTCACTGTGACCCCCAAGCTTATTTAATATATTTAAGCCTTATCTCCAGCATCCCTGGTAGTGCAGTGGTTAAGAGCTCCGCTGCTAACCAAAAGGTCATTGGTTCGAACCCACAAGTTGCTCTGTAGGAGAAAGATGTGACAATCTACTTCCATAAACATTACAGCCTAGGAAACCCTATGGGGCAATCCTGCTTTGTCCTATAGAGTCACTATGAGTTGGAATGGACTCGATGGCAATGGATTTTGTTTTTTGTTTTTGTTTTTTTTTTTAATCTCTGAAGTGGGATTAATAGTCTCCACGAATCGGAATTAACTCCACACCAACCAAGAGCAACCAACCCATCTTATAGCAAAATTGGAGGAACTTATTCAGATAACATGTATAAATTACTAAGCACTGTGCCTGGCATAATGTTGTTCAATTAACTTTTATTATTAAAATTATCTTCATTACTAATGAGGTTGAGCATTTTACTGTGTCTATTATTAAATCATATTTCTCCTTTTGAGTATTTTCTTTCCATGTCCTTTATTCATTTATGTATCAGATGGTTTTCTATTTCTTATTGAGTTGTAAAGGTTTGCCGTACATAAAAGATAGTAAATCTTTGTGACACATATGTTTTGAGTACTTTTACCTTGTTTGTTCTCTGCCATTTAACGTTGTCTTTAGTATTTTTCCTTTTTGCCCAGTCAGTTTTTCTCACCAAACATTTTCAGCTTTCTGCACTTCCCTGCCCCCTTTGAAATTAAACAGTCATATGACTTGCTTTGGCCAGTAACATGTGAGCAATAGTGATTATGTCACTTCTGAGCAAAGACAGTGCACAATTTCTTTTTCTGCATTGATCATGGAAGCATGTGTTGAGAAGGAGACTATGTTAGCCTGGAGCTCCAAGTGCCTGAGATAAGTGGAGTCCTCCTACCTGCTAAACATGTAAACAAAATAAAATTTGTTGTGTTGAGCTACCAAGATTTGGGGGTTGTTTAATACTGCAACATAACCTGGCCTATATTACTGATGCAAAGATTTTTGTTGTAGTTTTAATGTAGTCACATCTAGCCATCTTGATATTATGCTGAGAAAGTTCAGGAATCTATTGGAATGTTCAAACATGGACTGAGAATGGCTTTTTGAGGCATGAGTTTTCTGTACATGAATGTTTTTAAGCAGAAGCTATGACTGTGTGTTGGGAATGCTATGTGGTTATTTTATATGAGCAATCAGTGTAGTTGGCCTTTAAGTTTTCTTCCGTCTGTTTGGTACTAAGTATAATACATAGTTACTGCTCTCAGGGGACTTGCAGTGTACCTCTGTATTTGCAAAGACAAGGTGGAATTTGGGTAAAAAGATTCTTCTACCTTTTCTCAAATAATCGGTAATATATGTGCAGATAAAATAATCCCCAATTTGTGGACCAAATGTAATTTTCCGTGACTGTACATTAAAGTTCTTTGCTTTCCAACACCTCTGCAATAACTCAATTTGGCCCAAACAGCACAAAACAAAAATATCTTCTTGTAAACTTGAGCGGATTCCCTATTGAGAATGTATTTTGTTGTTTTTGTTTGAATTGCTCTATAGGTTGGACTAATAAGTCCATACAGGTATAGAGAATGTAGAATCCTTCAGAATCCATGCAAGAGGACGATTCTGAAAACAACATTAATTAAAGAGAATGGTATTCCTCAGCTGCTCTGACTAGGGTAGTACTTTAAGAAGTTGAAGTAGGGGGTAGGGCAGCATCTGAGCAGCTGAAGTGTCTCACATCAGCAACATCCTTTTCTTTCTTCTCCATGCCACCAGATAAGCCTTGAGTACAGAGCAAGCCCTCCCATTCACATAGGCGCCCAGAAGGATTTTTCACCTGTGATTGCCATTCCTCTCCTGATATTCCTCATCATTTTTAAGCTTTGGGGGAAGAAAGAAAACCCAGTAAGTTTAAAACTAAGCAAAGGTATCTTGATGAATTGTATGAAAATATTCTTCCAAACTCTGTGTTTAGAAATTTGAAGAAAAGGACCAAAGGATGAGATATTAAAGAGACTATAACCTCATTAAATTTTGGTTAGAAAAATTTCTGCTTTTGTGGATCTCACTTGTACTATTTCAAATGATTACTTTCCTTCATCATAGTAACTTTTTCTCTCCCACCTTTCTCAGCTGCTTCTCCTTTGGCACCCAAGTTTGTGTGTGGGTGGGTATCTGTTGCACAGAGAAGATGTGTTGGAGAAAGCAGGAGAGAACTGCCACTGAGTCCCAGGTCACCACTGATTTTACAAATATCTGAACTTGTAGCGTTTATAAAGTTACCCTCTAATGTCCGCCATTTTACAGTGATGACCGGAGTCTAATTTTATGTACCAGTGTCACAATCTAGGAGGAAATATTCTGAACAATGTAGCAACATTTTACTTCAAATTTAACCTTGATTCCTCTACTAAATGAAGTTTTAAAAATTTATTTATGTATATGTCCGCTTGACTCCTCTTGCCCTCACCTGTTTTCAGTATATTCCCTCAACTGGCCTTAAACTGACCTGTTGCTGTCAAGTTGATTCCAACTCATAGCAACCCAATAGGACAGAGTAGTTGCTCCATAGGGTTTCCAAGGAGTGCCTGGTGGATTTGAACTGCTGACCTTTTAGTTAGCAGCCGTAGCTCTTAACCACTACGCCACCAGGGCTTTCCAACTGGGCTTAGCATCTTCCAATTCCAGTCCTATTTATCCTCTTCAAAAAACTAAACCTCCTGTGTTCTGTTTTGTTGGAGAGGTATAATTCCTCACAGATAAAGAGATCTAATGATATCCTTTCCTCTACAAACACTCACTAATGCCATTCCAACTTTTAGAGGGAGCTGATGCCACCATTCCTGGGGAATGTAAATCAAGTTTGGCTTTTTCCTTTGCTGGCTTAGGATTTGGATTTTTGGGGTTTATGTCTTCAACATGTATCTTCTTACTGTTTTATGAAGTGTCTTATGAGGAAGAAAAACTGCACATATGGGTTCAAATAGCCTTCTTCTCACAGAAGTCTTCTAGATTCTATTTTAACTATAGCGGTATATGGTTATATAACTTAACTCTGAGGTTAAGTTTGTTTGTTTTCCTATTTATTATAGGAAATATATTTATTTGTTGTATGTGTATTATAGGAAATGAAATTTTAATTTATATCAAACTTGTAATATATAATCAAGTGATTATAACTTCACTTATAGTTAACCCAACAGATATAAAACTAATCAGATCCACTTGAACTGAGGAAACAACATCTGTTTCCCCCTTTCTTCAAGTGCAGTGCAAGTTACTCTAAGTGTTGATTTTAAAAGGAACATCTTAAAACACTGGGAGAAATCTTGACTTTTTCCTCAATGTAGTGATTGGTCTGGGCCTTGAACACACTTCTTTTAACTTATCTCCAATACTAGTTGATTATAGTTTGCTCTTTAGAAGATGAAAAGGAAGGAGAATATTTAGTTTTTGTCCCTGATAAGTTTGCATTCTGATTTAGAAGATAAAGTAATTATGGAATACAGGTAGTGTGCGACTTACTACGTATTCAAATTATGACGAATTGCATTTATGACCATCCGTGTATCTGGAACATTGTATCTTCCTGGGAGGAAGTTAAAGGAAAATGCATGCAGGGGATATGGAAAAAATTGCTGATTAGAGTGAACATGCTCCAAGCATTTGATCAGAATAAATATGATGAAAGAGATACGTGGAAAATTGTCCATATGGCAAGAATGCTGAATTTAGAACTTGATGTCACCAATGTGGAACAGATCACAGATCATGAAGAAGGGGAATTGACAGACCAGGACTTAATGGATTTTGAAGAGAAAAGAAATGCTGAAGAAGAAAGAAATAATGAAGAAGAGGAGGGAGAGAAGCTGTCAAAAAATTTTACAGTGACAGGATTAGATGGAATTTTTAAGTTGCTTGAAAACATGGATCTAAACCGATCACTTTGCTAAAGTCGATAGGCAGATTTGGGAAGCAGTGAGATGTTACCTCGAAATATATAAAGAAAAAAAGAAAAGGACCATACAGACAACTCTCACTAATTTTCTGACTAGAAATGTTATCCCTGTTCCCAGGGATAATCTAGATGATCCAGAACCTTCTGCAAGCGTAGTTATTCTTGCAATTGACAAAATGCCAATGTCATCCCACTCTTCTTCATCATAAGAGTAAATTTTTATGATTTGTGAATTTTTTATATATCTATGTATTAAAATATAACTGTAAGTTTATCTGTAATGTTTCCAACCCCAAAGACAAATAAAGACAAGATTTATAAGGATACTGATAATAAAAGGTAATAATAATGAAAACTTAAAAAAAAAATGAAGTCTTCAGCTGACTTCAGAACCAACTTACAATGGAGTCGTCAGAATGGAACCCCACTATAAGTCAGGGACTACCTTTATGTAGACATAATTGGGGACAAATTGTGTAGTGCGGAAATAAAAGAATAATAACGGCTTTTCTCATATCTATAATATCTCTAGAACTAAGATTTTGTCTATATTTCAGTCACTTGTACTTTTTTTAAGTACACATTTCCATGACCTTATTTATTTAAGTTTAGAACAATAAAAACTGTGTTTGTTCATTATTTGCTTTAGATTGTGAATCTCTCCAGGATTGGAATATCATATATTAAAAAACAAATGAACAAACAAAAAACCTCATTCTATGCCTGTTCTAGCACAGTGCTAAGGGTGGTACAATTCTTATACATTTAATAGCATTATGGATGAATTTTTATTACCTGGCACCTAAACATTTAATTTTTCAAAGAGACAAACTACATTTAAGTGAAATAGAAAAACACACACACACAATAAAATATCTTTTATTTAAAGATTTCCTTTTATGTGGTTTCCTAGGAGTTAGTACATAGTCCTAACAATCTTCTTTACACCTGCTCCTAGTGTCCCAGTCTTTAAAGAATTTACACCCAAAATGTCATTTACAGTGCAATGAATTGCTTTCATGTGGCCTTTCTCGCTATAGTCTTGTAACTCCCACCCAAGTGATTGAGTGAGACTGTGCAGATAAGGTAATAGTGGTCCACCAGGGGGGTTGGTCAGTTTTGCCATCCCTCTAGGCTTAAAAGAGAGCCAATTCCAGAGCAGAAAGAAGATCTCACCATCACCAAGGAAGAAGAACCAGGAGCAGATCATGTCCTTTGGAGCCAGGATCCCTGCACTGAGAAGCTCCTGGAACCAGGAGACTGAGAGAGGGAGAGCTGTAACACTAAAAACAGCAAGAAGTGATGGCAGAGAAATGGCAGCAGGAGAGATTAGCAAGAGATGGCATGGTGGGCTTCCTGGCCCATGGAGCAAGAAAGCTGAGTGCCTTCAGGTAGGAGGCTTGCTGGTGAAGTAGAGTGCTTCCGGGCACTTGGTGGAGCTAGGTTTGCTGACCTATGAAGCCAGAGCTGAGCACCTTTGGGTTGAGGCTTGCTGGTGGAGTGGGGAACCTTGGGCACACTTTTTGGCAGAGCTAAAAGAGCTTTGTAAAACTTACCCAAGCAGGGCAGAGGCCAAGGGGCCAGAGAGGGGCATGCCTGCAGGCACGGCTAAGAAGAGGCTGCTGTGATGGAAGAACCGTCTACTGAGGGTTCCTGAATCTGAACTGTAACCTGTTACTTCCCTAATAAACCCCATAATCATGAGTATGGTCTGTGAGTTCCGTGTGGCCATTGCAGTGAATTATCAAACTCAGCAGAGAAGTAGAGAGTACTGTGGGAGGGACAGTTGGTATCAAAATTGGTAAAGATGGTGGAGAAAGGATGCATATCCGATGTCTGCCTCATAGGAATTAGCCTTGGGCTGTTGATTTTGATTCTCCTTCCTCCTCGTGAAGTTAGAGGAGGTCAGATGCCTCCACCATGCCATTCTTACAGAGTCTTTCAGGTACAGTCCCATACATGAAATAAAGTTCTTATTTTGTTCATAGACTCCACTTAAACACAACAAATTATTTTGTAAAGATTTTTATCTTAAAGTAAGTTGTCTTTATTTACAAGGTATTGTGGTGGTTGAAGAATACAAAAATAAGACACAGTACTGGTCAACAAGGATTAGAATTTAAATGAGAAACAGAATGGCCACAAATAAAGATTTACCTAACAGTCCAAGTGCCAAATGAGGGTGCTGTGAGAGTCTGGGCAAAGAGAGATCATTAGTAATATTACTACCAATAAAATTAGCAAACATTTATATAGCATTCATTATGTTCTCGGTACTATTCCAAGCACTTTCCATAAATTAACTCATTTTAATTTTCACAACCTATAAGGTAGGTACCTATTATCACCATTTAACAGTTGAGGGAACTTGCACAGAGAGGTTAAGCAACTTACAATAGGTTTCGCAGCAAGTTAAGTAACACATCTTGGAATTGAACTCAGTTAGCAACATCATGGAACATCATGGCGGGTCAGGGGCATGAGGTGGGACATGAAGGATGTTAACCACCAGAAAGATAACATTAGAAAGAGAAGTTCCAGTTGATGTAAGTCAAAATTTGAAAGTAGAGATATGTAAAACTAGGTCAGTCTTGCAGGAACTCAGGTAGTGTCTAAGTATAAGGTGAACAGGTAATTTATTATCCAAATTGGACCACTACTAAGAGTGAAAGGGGATGCTAAGTGGAGGTAATGCTGGGACAACAGATATAAATGTGACCGTTGCATGCAAACCGAGACCTGTGGTCATCCTAGTTTCTCCCGCACTCAGTCAGTGGAAGGACCCTCCTATCCTGTGGTAAATATCTGTGTGATTAGGGCTAGCTATCCCATATCAGGCTGTGAAAAATGTAGAAGAGAAAAATAAGCTTTAACCTTATTCTCAGGGGTCAGCTCAATGTCTACACTCTAGTGTAATTATCTCTGACAGTCTGACCTCCTGAACTTTGGACTTTGCCATCTTAAAGCTGTTTTTATTCCTTCACTCTCCTGCATGAATGAACTTCTATGGACACAAACTCTGACCCGCTTGAATGTATACAATCCACTTGATCATTTGGGATGTGTCAACAACTGCAGGATCTGACCTACAGGCTGTTTGACTTACGGAACTTGTTAGACTCCTCCTGCAGAACCCAAATACTGTTTTTTGTATAGTTCTAGCTTCTCTTAGCTAAGTCTGTCTTTCTACCACCTAACAAAAGGATGATTTTTGGAGGAATGGGACAATAGTTGGAAAGAGCTTGCATTAAGTGAGAACATTTTCCTATAGATGTCAGGGCGGGCAGGGAATATTAATAGGTTTTGGGCAGGAACGGAGATGGATTGGTACAGTGGCTGCAGTAAGGGGCTCAAACATAGAAGCGATTGTGAGGATGGCACAGGACTGGGCAGTGTTTCGTTCTGTTGTACACACGGTCTCTATGAGTCAGAACCGACTTGAAAGCACCTAACAGCAATGAGGAGGAAAATGACAAGGTAAAGTGGGTCTGGCAGTCTATGTAGGATAGATCACAATGGGAAACTGAGGACAACAAAACCACCAAGGGGGTATATAATAGTCCATAAATAAAGTAATAGATGTTTGTTCTAAGGTGGTATCTCTGTGAATCCAAAGGGAGACACAGATGGTAGAAATATTGCAAAAGAAGAATCCTCAGAAACAGTAACTTTCCACAACCTGGAATGAAGCCTAGAGTGCCCTGAGTTCAGTGAATCAGTGAGTACTCTAATTGATTTATTTTGTGTTATACTGAGTGAGAGAGAAAGTGCTAGTGTTCCTTCTTTGTGCTTCCACATAGCATGTCATATTCAAATGCACTCTTTTGTGTCTGTCACACACATTTTACTGAGGATCATCTCCTCCAGAGGAAATTGGACATTCATCTTTTCAACTTTAAGATCTAGATCACTGACTGGCACAGGAAGGTCCTTTAAGTGGTAGCTTTGTCTACTGAGCTAGGATGCAGCTGTGTTTCCATGCCTTTTCTTCTTTGTATGTCTCCAGGTTAGGCTTGGCCATAGGAGATATTTGCATGAGATCTGGAAGGTATAAGTGAAGCAGCAGATATTTTTTTATGCTCTGAAGGGCAGTACATGGACTGTGATAGCTTGCACATGTTATTGCTGATCTTCTGGTTCACCTCATTAGCACGGGACAGTGCATGATAATCACGTGTCTATAGAAAGTACAGCGCTGGGTGACCAAGCAATAAGCCATGGACTACCTTAGTGAAAATAAGGAGTATAATGGGGTTGGTTGGTTTTCTTTAAGTGGAGTGGAACTTAGGGAAAGAAAAGTATGAGCTCAGGCCTTTAAATTCTTAGTGTCTGGAGAAGGAACCAGAAAGCTCCAAAACTGCGCTTACGGAAAGCCTTCTCTCCTGCAGCATCAGCAGTGAGGTTTCTGAAAATAAAACACAAAGTCTGAACCTACAGGTGGCTAAATTACAACACAAATTGCATTCCCAGTCTCATAGGGTCTCGTTAAAGGTAGGGCGTTTATTGGGAAGGAGTGGTATCCTGAAAATTAGGATAGGTTTTTCTGTGCAGATTCCAGTGAAACTGGGGAGCTTAAATCCCAAAAGTTTACTGAGCCTCTTTTGCCAGTAGAAGAAGCTCTTCTACTCCTGTCTGAGGAGATTAGTATCCCTTTGCTTAAAAAACCTGAAATGGGCTTCCCTGAGGTAGTTTTAAGGAGCCCCAGTGGCATAGTAGTTAAGCGCTCATCTGCTAACCTAAAGGTTGGTGATTCGAACCCAGCAACTGCTCTGCGGGAGAAAGCCGTGGCAATCTACTTCTGTAAAGATTACAGCCTTGGAAACCCTAGGGGGCAGTTCTACTCTGTCCTATAGGGTCGCTATGAGTCGGAATCGACTCAACTGCAGTGAGTGGGAGGTAGTTTCTTTGCAGGGCACTGCTATTCATTTGCAGGCCATATACATAAACTTCCCTTTGCTTCTGGACCTGTAACCAAACACAAGTCCTGCCAAGCTTCTAACGAAACTCAAGTCCTGGCAGGCTGGACAGGATAAGACACAGACTGACCTGTGAGGAGGTGAAATGAATAGAAGAACTGCAAGATTTTGCCTATTTATATAAACAGCAACCTGGGGAATAGGTATGAGAATTGATTGTAAGTGTGTTGGAAGAAGGTAGAAGGAAAAAAAAATTGGTTGAGATGAATTTGTTAATATGGCTTATTAAGCAGCAATTCTGGATTTAATATGCTAGCTTAAGCAGCTAGGAATAACTCTATTTGGTTGGTTGTTTGACCGAAACCTGTGCCCAAAAGTGTCCTAACTAAACAAAGTTGAAATGCTAAAATTTCTTTGATATATTATAGAGAACAATACCCAAAAGTTTAGGGCGATCTGAATACTAGACCACATTTCTCACAAAAGACCTGTCTACCCACCTCCTGGCTGTGTCTCCCAGAGGGTCCAGAAGACACACCCTTCAGAAAGGCTGTGATAAAGACAGTCCTGAGGAAAGCCCAATATCTGTTAAGAGTTCTCTGATGGCTATTCACTGTAGGCCAAGGCCAAGAAGGGCAGCGGGGACTGCTGCTATCAAACTGGCTCTCTGAATTCAATGAGTATGATAGGTCTGGGGGTGACAGGGGCCAAGTGGCAGGACTTGATCATAAAAGACATGGTGAATGTGGTAATGGTAATGGACAGCAGAACCAAGAAGTAACCAGAATTGTCTGCCCATGGAGATCATTGGCATTTGCTAGTTGATCACGGTGTCACTAGAACTGAAATAGGGGGCAGCCTAATATAGTCTTACTTGATTTGTGTAAGTGAAAACGTCTAAGTTTGGAGAACACAAGTCTGACTTGAATCATCTTACTAGTTAGTCCTGGACTTTCACCCAATTTTAGATGTTAACTATTTCAAAGATCTAGGACCTATTGAATGAGGGGGTGTTTAGATCCCCCTGAAGAACAACCCTACCAATAGCCAACACTTAAATTGTAAATACTCCTAGCCTTTCTCAAAGGGAATTGGGGCCATTTGCCAGGCTAACTGTGCTATGATAAAATGTAAATAATCAAGCTTTTCAGAGATAGATGTACACTTGCTTTGAACTGACAATAATTCTTAGAGATCCCCAAAATTTCCTTGTGGTTAAACAGTAAGAGAATGCACATATAAAGGTTAGGTGATACGTGGAGTTATGGCTTGGGTCCATTTCACAGTGGGTCTAGTTGTTCTTTGAAACTATCCTGTATTTGTTTTCCTATTTCTTAAATCCATAGTTGGAATATACATAGTCAGTAAATGGCAGAATCTATTCGTTGGTTCCCTGACCCATGAAATGAAGGCCATTATTATAGAGTGGTAGGTAGAAATCTATCTTGGAAGAAGTACAGGCAGAATGCTCCTTAGAAGTAAGGATGGCGAGACTTTGTCTCACGTACTTTGGACATGTTATCAGGAGGGAACAGTCCCTGGAGAAGGACGTCATGCTTGGTAAAATTGGAGGGTTAGTGAAAAAGAGGAAGACTCTCAATGAGATGGATCAACACAGTGGCTACAACAATGGGCTCAAAGAGCAATGATTGTGAAGATGACACAGGACCAGGCAGTGTTTGTTCTGCTGTACATGGGATCACTATGAGTCAGAACTGACTCAACAGCACCTAACAAGAAGGTAGAAATGTAAAGATTTCCCCTCAAGATTACTATCTCCTGGTTTTTCAGTCAAATGCTAATCTAGACACTGCTGTTAAGGGAATTTCTCAGATGTAATTACAGTCTTAAGTCAGTTGATCTTAAAATACAGAAAGTATCTGAGTAGCCTAATTTAATCACAAGAGCTCTTTAACAGCAGAGAGTTTTTTCCACTGATGGAAGAAGGTGATGTCAGAGATATTTGAAGCATGAGAAGGATTTGGCACAACATTACTGGCTTAAAGATGGAGGGAACCACAAGATGAGTAATGTGAGTGACTTCAAGAGCAGCCCCTGGCTGATAGCTGGCAAAGAAATGGAGACTTCTGTCCCACAACTGCAAAGATCTGAGTTCTGCCAATGACAGGGATGAGCTTGGAAGAAGAACCTGATCTCAAAATGAAAATACAGTTAGTCAACACTTTGATTTTAGGTGAGCAGAGAACCCAGTCACACTCTGCTAGAGTTCTGACCTGTAGAATTGTGAACTAATAAATGGGTGTACAATGGATGTAACAAGAAGTATGTCTAGAATGCAGGAAATCTCCTGAAGTGACTCGTGAGTCTCTCATATCCTATGATAAGTCAATAGAATCACTACAACTCAGAATAGGCAGGGCTGCTAATGGCTTAGACTCTTCAGAAATAAAGGTCTGGATCACTCTACCAAACAAGAAGCCACATTGATTGAGGTTGTTACTGAGGGCAATGGGAATATGGAATGAGTAGTGAAAGAAGGTGATTCTATGTGACATATTTAACCAGGTGACCAGTTGTAGAAATGAAGACTGTAGGAGTTATTTATCTTTCTTGTTTGGATATGAATATATTTTTTATATTTACCAATTCATTTTTTTATTCCTCTCACCGATTTAACTTAATATATGTTAAAAGTATTTAATCTTATGTCTCAGTATTTAGTTATAGAATATCAAAAGTGGGTAGGGGTGTGTCTTAGCGGGCCAAGGATTGAACATCACCCAAAGATAAATAAAGGGCTTTGTATCCTCTTTGGGGGAAAGCACTAGCAATTTTTAAGTTTTACGGGAGATAGATGGAAAATGTTAGGTAAAGCATGGTTTTTCTATTATCTTTATTTGGAAATTAAGTATGATTAAAAGAGAAGTGTGTAGATGTCAAGTTGATAAGAAGTAGACTCTGGTGGATATGTGCTCTGTCAAATTTGTTAAGCTGAAACTACCATTCCCACAGTTTGCTTCTCTGTATGCTATCAATTAAGGTTGGCCACAAGAGAAATTCGCTCAATATTTGGAAAGTGGAATTGAAGCAGCAGCTGTGTGTGTGTGTGTGTGTGTGTGCGTGTGTGTGTGTGCTCTGAAGGTTGGTAAAAGCCACCAGGAACTATGATAGCTTGTTCATTTTGTTACTGATCTGCTGGCTAGCATTGTTAGTATAGCACTCAGACCTGCAACTTGTCCAGTTACTGGCATATATCCTTCTTCAGCTTCTCAGAGTCCTGGGCCAGGCAGAAGTGCAGTGCTTCAGGTTCTTCTGAAGATAATCCACATCACTGGAGTTGGATGCAAGAAGATATGAATCTGGGCTCTAATTTGTCCTTATGGATTCCAGTTTGTTCTCGTGCATTTCCATTTATGCTTGTTCTTCTCCAGTTCACATGCAGCTTTCTTTTTTGTCTCATGACCTAGCTAGTTCATAGTGACTTCAGGCCCAAAGCCAAACTTTGAGGTGACATTCTTGCACAGACTTCTCTACCAGCTCCCATAATAGCATAGAATATAATTTCTATAATAAATCCCTTATTCCATATTACTCATAGAGGTTCTGCTTCTCTGATCAAACCCTGACTGCTTCACTTTATAAATATTTATTGAAAGCATTAATGAAGTGAGACTGAGGAACTCTCAGACTAACTAAAAAGATAACCCCTGTTTTATTCTAGTCAAGAAAGAGAAATAGGAAACATCCGAGGAAGGGAATAAAGGTGACAATCAGAGACCACAGGGACTGCCCAAGAGGAGGCATAAAATAGTGCATAAATGTGCATATGGGATTGAAATTTAAGAAGGTTTGGAGGTCAGGACTGATTCAGATCTGGGTAAGGAGTATTCATCATTCCTTATTGGGTCATATGGACTCAGGAGACAATATGAAGAAGATTCCAATGACCAGAAGTGGGACAATTTGAGAAACAATAATGTAACCTCAATGGATTAAAACATTTCAAAATATTTTTATATTCACAAGTTCATAATAATATGCCCCCAAAAACTATTGTTCATTATTGGAGGATGCTAGGGAATGCACTCATGACTTTGAAAACTGGTAAATAAAAGAAAATAAATCAAACATTTCATCCTGACTTTCCTGTATAAACTGTATTACTAGATAACTAAATAACGAGAGAATTTTTTTAATTTGTAACAGTTATCCAGCTAATAAATAAAGAAGAAACTATAGGTTTAGAATATTACCATTTTGCAACCCCGAATGAATTAATGGACATATGCACTGATTATCAACAGCTGCTGACATTATAATAGGATGCCTCCTGGTGAAACACATACCGTTTATGAACTATTCTAGTTAAAGGTTGTTATTACCCATTTATAATAACTGCCAATTTACAGTAAACATAGGGGACAGACAAACTTGTAAAATTAAACAACAGGGATGAAATAAGTAAAATAAAAAGTCTGGGAAATGCTATGGACCAAATGACTCAGTTTCTTCAACAAATAAACTAGAGGTAAACAAAGAGAGATGGAGATGGAGGGGAAACATCTAGATTAAAGTTACTAAATTCATTGACTTGTATATTTACAATGAAAATATGGTATGTAAATTATACCTCTATAAAGTTGCTTAGGAAGAAAGGCCTGGCTATTTACTTCTGAAAAACCAGCCATTAAAATCCCTGTGGAGCACAGTTCTGCCCTGAAACACATGGGGTTGCCATGAGTCAGAATCAACTTGATGGCAACTGGGAAAAAAAATGGTTAAAAAAAAAGAGAGACACTTAAAATTTTTATATTAATAGATGACTAGACTTTATTTAAGGAGTCCTGGTGGTGCAGTGGTTAAGCACTCAATGGCGAACCCACCAGCTGCCCTGCAGGAAAAAGGACCTATTGATCTGCTTCAGTAAAGATTACAGTCTAGGAAAGCCTATGGGGGCGGTTCCACTTTGTCCTGTAGAGTCGTTATGAGTTGGAATTGACTCAATGACGCACAGTGACAACAACAGTGTACCTTATTTAGATCCTCGTTCAGTCAGACAAACCTCAATCAAAAAATGACATTTATGGCATAATTAAGAATTTGAATGCTTACTGGATATTTGATGACATTAATGAATTATTATTAATTTTATTTTGTGTGATAATGGTATTGTGGTCATGTTAAAGAAGAAATAAAGGAGAGGGGGCTCTTTTAAAGATGCATACTGAAAAATTTAGAGAAGAAAGTAAAAAGTTTGATTTACAAAAATTAATTAAAGTGCATGTGTTATAACTATATTTCCCATTTCCAGAATATCACAGAGAAAGGGTGCAAAGTGGCATTAATCTTTAGGGGATGTCAGTAAGGGAGGTTCCTTTTCTGGGGTTTAAGGGAAGACTTCTCAGGGCTCCTCAGACTTTGTCTGCAATTTCACTATCACACCAGTCAGTGGAATGCAATTCTTGCTGTGCTGGCACAATTTTGATGGGTAGTGTGACTTGTGACTTCTCCTGGAGGCACAGTTCCCACCTGCTAAACCAAGGAAAGGTTCAATGCAAGTTCAGGAAATTATTTTTATAAAATAATACACATGTATCACCCCAAATAGAGACATAGACCAAATACACATTAAACCCGTTGCCGTTGAGTTGATTCCGACTCATAGCGACCCTATAGGACAGAGTAGAATTGCTCCATAGAGTTTCCAAGGAATGGCTGGTGGATTCAAACTGCCAACCTAGTGGTTAGCAGCCAAGCTCTTAACTACTGTGCCACCAGGGTACCTATTATTTGTTTAGAGCCACCTTAATTTCTCTCTGAAGCCTTTTCCTAACTTGGGTAATTGCTAGCCTATTCAGAATCACATAATTTTCAAAATTTTTTTTCTTTCTTTTGAAATTTGTCTGAAATAGAATGTAAATTTTGTTAAGGGACATTTATTCCCTAGAGTTTTTTAAAAATGTATTGTTTAATGTATTTGCTTGATGCATGGTTGGAACTGCACAGCTGTGACTGAATTTGTACCAAAGAAGTAGGTAATTTTATGATCATTAATAAAGGTTGTAGCTATGCAGGCCAAGACAATGATATGGGTAATCGAATCTCATGCTTCAGAGCACAAAGTGATTGCTGTGAAGAAGTCAGGGGAAAATGTCGTGTTCCATGTAAAGCCATTATTTGCATATTTAGGTAGAAAGAGATGAAGAAAGATCACCTTTTCCTGAGGAGTGAGGGGTTTTGTGCAGTGGAACATCTCATTGGATAAAACAATGGCTTTGGTTCTGTGTTAAAATTCATCATAATTTTTTTTCAACTTACATGTTATGTGAAAGTATGGATAGGGTCGTGTCAAACCTGTGATTATGTGAGTGACAGTTGTTGTCTGGCACATTGAGAAATGAGAAAGAAACAGTCACCTGAAAGAGCTAGATAGATAGACAGACAGACAGCTAGATAGATAGATAGGGACCACCTTCAAAGTTACAGCACCAAAAATAACTGAGAAAAAGACTCGGCCAAAAAGGGCTGACATAGCCAAATAGAAGTAAAGACCAAGATTGCTGGTCATTTTAAAAACGGCAATTAGCAGGCAGAATTCAGTGTTTTTGACTAGTGGCTGCTCCTATAGGACCACAGTTTGCCTTTGCTTTTTCACAGCAAGGAATGACAGTAATACGTGCATTACCTGAGCAGCTATAGGCTTTTCACTACCAAGGGTGGGCATTGCTCCTTTTTGAAAGCTCTGTAGACAAAAGGCTTACATGCACTCAGGTTTTTAAGGTGATACTAAGGAGTATCTAAGGAGTGCAATGGCTGGATCCTAGGGTAAGTCTATGATTAACTTTGTAAGAAACTGTCATATTGCCTTCCAAAGTGACTGTACTATTTTGCTTCCCACCATCAATGAAAGAGAGTTCCTGTTTCTTCACATCCTTGCTAGCATTTGGTCTTGTCAGTGTTTTGGATTTTAGTCATTCTAATAGGTATGACGTGGATCTCATTGTTTTAATTTGCAGTTCTCTTGTGACATATGATATCAAGCATCTTTTCATATGCTTATTTTTCATCTTCTTTGGTGAGATGTCTTTTCAGACCCCTTGCCCATTTTCTAATCGGGTTGTTCGTTTTCTTATTGTTGAGTCTTAAGAGTTCTTTGTATATTTTGGATACAAGTCTGTTATCAGATACATGTTTTGAAAATATTCTTCTCCTAGTCTGTGGCTTATCTTTTCATTCTGTTAACAGTGTCCTTTGCAGAGCAGAAGTTTTAAATTTTAAAATGAAGTTCAATGCATTAATTTTTGATTTTATAGATTGTGCTTTTGGGGGTGGAACCAAAAACCCAACAACAAAACCAAAGAAAACCAAAATTTCCTCCGGGGTAACCTCCAGAAAGTGGAAAAGTTTGCAACCTAAAGTTAAGGTGGGGAACCAATTTGAAGTAAATTTTAAGAAAAGGGGAAAGGCCGGGAATGATTATTTATTTTGCATTTGGAAGTCCAGTTGTTCTAGCACTATTTGTTGACAAGACTGTCCTTTCTCCATTTAATTACCTTTGCTCCTTTGTCAAAGATCAGTTGACTGTTTGTATGGGTCTAATTCTGGCCTCTTTATTCTGTTCTCTTGTTCTGTTTATCTGTTCTTTCACCGATACCACACTGTCTTAATTACTGTAGCTCCCCAGGTAGGGGGAGAAGGAAGAGTGATGCTTGCTGGCCCTTAGAAGTCTCTGTGAGAATCATAAGCTGTGTCTCTTAATCAAAAAGTACTCTTGGCTTCTGGAACCAGTCACTAGTTACTGGTCCTTTGGGGATTTCATTTGTAGTTTCTCTGTTTATATCCTCCCTCCCCCCCACCCCGTCCCCATACTTAACCTCCTGGTCAAGGCATTGGCTTATTGCAATACCTTCCTAACTGTATTTTCAGCCCCTGCTTTTCCTCCTCTCAAAGTAGAGTGTGGAGAAAGAGTCCTGGATTATGAGGGTCATGCTCAACTGTTGCTTATGGATCAAAACACTTATCTGTTGAGGCCTTGGATTTTTCATCCCTGAAATGATGGAATTGGAACTAGAAATTGCTTAGGATTCCTTTAAGGTTTAAAAAATAAATTAAGATTTTTTTTTTCTGAGAATCCTTTGCTTTATTCAGTTCAGATTTATGTCTCTCTTCTCAAAAGTCCTAGAGCAGTTAATACTCTGTACCATATAGTCTCTCTTTGATTATATATATTGTCTGGTAGTGCTCACCAATTGTTTCTTATATATAAATCTTGTTTCTATAATTAGATTGTATACTATTTGAGGTTAGAAACATGTCCTCTGCTTCCTTGTATTCCCCACATACCAGCTGTCTTTCCTCCTTTCTTCTCTGTATTGAGGTAACTACTAAGTCTTTTTGTCCTCTTTAGTTATATCATAGTAATGTATGTACCTCTTCATAACTCATAAAACGTTTCTTTATATATTAGGGCATTTCTCTCTCATCTAAATTCTGTGAATTAATTATTATACTCATTATGTAGATGAGGAAACTGAGTCTCAAAAGTTTTTTTCCAAGGTCATTTACCTAGTTAAATGGTGGAACTGGGACTTGAACTAGATTGTTTTTCTCCAAAGCTGTGTCTTAACCATTTGTATTGCCTTATGGTGAAAATAAATAAATAAAATCAAAGACAAGAAAGAGTAAGAAGTATAAAATCTGGGACATCAGAAAATTTTCACTATATATTAAATTGTTGTGACAAAGTAGAAATAGTGCTGTAAAAGATTTGCCGACAAGGCTTTTTATTGAACACGTAAAGGATACAAAAGGAGTATATGGAGCACTTATGAGTATGTAGTGAAAGTTAGACAGCATTCCTACTCTTGATGTGGCATCACTAGGACAGAATGATGAAGTACTCAACCCACAACCAATATAGATGTGAATGTGATAACATTTCAGTGATCTCATGACCTCAGCTATCTAGAGTACAGCTGAGCACCACGCAAGTAACAAAAAAGGTCTCTGAGAGACTGGAATAGCTTATAAAAATTATATGCCCTGAAGATCATCTAATTTTCTTACAGTGTTTTTTGGATCCTAACTCAGTGCCTACTTACTTGCGTTTAGCTTTGTCACAGCCTTGTTTACCTGAGTTTTTCCATCTCACCAAACCCACTGCTGTCAAGTCGATTCTGAGTCAACGGGACACTATAGGACAGAGTAGAACTGCTTCATAGGGTTTCCAAGGCTGTAAACCTTTATGGAAGCAGACTGCCACATCTTTCTTCCATGGAGTGGCTGGTGGGTTCAAACAGCTAAGCTTTCGGTTAGCGGTCGAGAGCTTAACCACTGCACCACCTGGGCTCCTTCCATCTTACAGCAGGATAGAAACAAACAGGATAGTGAAGACTTTAGGAAATACTGCTAGAAACAGGCATGGTGGTCAGTGGCAAGAAATGGATTGCAAGACAGTAAAAGATATGAGATAAAGCGATAAGCAATATAAGGATAATTCAAAACTCCAGTAGTCTAGGGCCCTTCACAAAAGGACATCACTGTTAGACACTCATGAGCCTTCTATAGAAGCTAAAGTTATTCATCCATCCATCCATCCTTCCATCCATCCATCCATCCATTCACTCACTAATTTAGCAAGTGTTTATGAGCTAGGTACTGTGCCAGATCAGCAAGTGTTTATGAGCTAGGCACTGTGCCAGATCTATTCATACAAGGATGGCTAACCCATGGTCCCTGCTTCTATGGTGGTCAGAGTCTATTTGGCACAGAGGTAAGTAAACTAAGAATTACAGCAAAGTTAGGGAAAGAGATACGTAAAATAAAAAAACAGTGTGATAAATGCATCAGGTGCCTTGCGACCACAGAAAAGAAGCATCTAACCCAGCTAGTGGAAAAAAGGGAAAGCAGGGAAGCAGGGAAATTGGTAGGAGAGTGTACTGTCATGTAAGGAAACAAATCATGCAGTCAGTTAGGACCAAGATTGCAAAGAGAATGTTCAAACCAAGACATTGTGGAAGCAGTTTCTAATATGCGTAAATAGCTAAATAGGAACAAAAGTAGAGAGTGATGTAAGAGATGCAGCTCTTCTTGATGAACATCCTAATGGCTTTTAGGATTTGTCTTTGCTGAGTCTTTCAGGCACAAGGAAGTAACTGCATTAATAAAGATTTGTACCTTCTATGAGGGTTATTTCTGAAACAGAATTGGCTGCCTGGGTAGTATGATTTGAAAATGTCTAGCAGTAGTCCTGCCTTCCTGTCTGAAATCCCAATGGTAATGATTCCTTAAAATATTGAAATCCTTTGTTCAGATTCATTATTATCTAGTAGGTTTAACATATTAATTTAAGAGTAGAAGTTAACACAAGTGCTAAATTATCAGAGCCCTGAGGTAATGAGATGGCTGGCAGGCATATTTTGCTACAGATGTGGGTATGTGTGTCTGGGGGGTGTTTTTTGGGAAAGAAAAGATAGTAATTCTTTATCAGGGATACTACTAGATTCTAGTAAAGGAACCCTGGAGGCATAACGGTTAACCAAAAGGTTGGTGGTTTGGACCCACCCAGTGGCTCTGCAAGATAAAGACCTGGCCATCTGCTCCTGTAAAGATTGCAGCCTAGAAAGCCCTGTGGGGCAATTCTACTCTGTTACATAGGGTCACTGAGTCAAAATTGATTTGACAGCATCTAACAAGAACAACTAGCTTCTGGTAGGGCTTATGGGAAAATGAAAGGACCTAGGGGTGACTAATAGGGAGCGCCACAATTTTTAAAAAGGGCCCAGAAAGGAGAGAAAAGATTAGGAGTCAACATGAGGTAATGCACTACAAACACACTAGGTGTATGCTTGCCCTTCCCAGGCAGCAGTCCAGATTAATCCAGTGTACTAGGACTGAGACCGCTGCCCATCCTTCTCCTAGACCTTTTATTACCATTATCAATAATGAAGAGGGAGCACCAGAACCCCACCTCTGCAACCTACCTCCCCCCACACACATTACCTCATTTATGTTAGTTACCACAAGAAACCCCAGGCTTCCTGTTTACTCCTCATCTCCGTACTCTAGTTCCCAAGAGGATCCAGACATCCCCTATTCTGTCTACTTATCCCACCCGTCTCCAACTCTCAAAGCCTTTCCACTGGGCCCTCTGGAATTCACAATCTATTATTGGCAAAAATTCCATCTTTTCAACCTCTTCTCTGAACTTCCTCTCACCTTATTTTTCTAACGCAGGGTTTCTCAACTTTGACTGTTAACATTTTGGGCCAGTTAACTATTTGTTGTAGGGGGCTGTTCTGTGCATTGTAGGATGTTTAGCAGCATCCCTGGCCTTTATCCATTAGCTGCCAGTAGCACCCCCGCCGCAGTTGTGACTACCAGGAATATCTCCACACATTGCTAAATATACCTGGGCAAGAGCATAAAATCATCCCCTACTGAGAACCCCCGTGCTAATGGAACTGCTCGCCTTGAAACCCTCTCAAAGTATGGCCGGTTTTTAGTTTTTCCCTCAGCCCTCCTATAATTGGGACTGAGATGGTGTAGGTAACCTCTTTGCTACTTTTTGTCATAGTAGGCCTTTCTCCTTCCTTCCTGTGTCCCACCTCCCCAAAATCTTACCTTGGAATATCATGTCATCAGATCACATCACCCTCTATCCCTCCTTGTGGTTTCATCTACTGATCTTATATCATTTTCCCTTATTTTTGATTATTTTAGCTCCTGACTCACTGTATTAATTCTTTGTAATTTCAGAATACATAAAAATTATCATTTCAACTCTCTGACCCTCAACGTCTTGGATTCCTTTCCCCCAATGACCTTTACCCCATCTCAGCGCCTCTCTCGCTGGATATACCCTGTACATTGTAATTACCAATACCTGTAACTCCTTCATAAACTCAATTCCATGTCTCCTGTTCTCCTCAATCCCTACCTCCTGTCTTTCCAATCCATTCACTCTAGTACCCCGATTGTAATGTTTTGAATTTGGTATTGTTGAAAGGTGTTAGGAAAGTCAAGTGTCTTGAGGCAATTGATTATGTGTATGTGTTTTTTTAAATTTTATAAGAACTGTACCTGTCCCTCACCTCCTCTACTGCATCCTCCTACATGAGCTAAGTTTATTGTTTGAAGTGTGATTTAATTGCCTGAAGTATTTAAATTATAAGAACACTCTCTGTATTTTAAAGAGGTAAAAGCATTTAGTGTTGTCTGTAACCCCTGACCATAACTTCCCAATAAGTGAAAAGGCTTCAGTTAACACCTAAAAGCTCACATAAAAGGGGGCTCCTTTTCCCCAAACAGAAGGGGCCAGTGCAACTTGGGTAGATCTGTCAACACAGGTTGACAGTGCTGATTGATTCCCAAAGGAAAAAAAAAAAAAAATCCCTGCTGCCATTGGTACTAAGTCAACTGAATGTCACACCTGCCTGGACACTTAACTGTTGCAAAGGAGCCTTCTATGCTTCTATACCTAACCTACCAAGGGCTGTTTTGGGTGTTTAGGTTTGAATCCCAAATTTATGTAAGAGGAAACAAGCACTAGCAAAGTGCATTCCTGTGCCATGACCGGTAATTTTTTTGTGGATAGTCTCTGGGGTGGGAACTTAAAAAAGCCACATAAGATTTCCTGCCACATCTGAGCCCTGGCTTCCCAAAACTCCTCCTCAGAAGGCTGCACATTTGTCAAGTGAAGCAATGAGTGTTGTGGTATACATTGGGCTTTAATGTTTCTTCCTTGTTGGAAATACAGTATAAGTTCATCTAAGACTATATTCCTGAAAAAGGGACACTAAGCAATGGATGATTACATTTGCAAATATGAATGAAATGATGGGAGCTTTCTTTGGGAATATGCAATAGGAGATTAAGGGGCAGTTATCGATTTCTACCTGAAGCTACAAAAATGTGATTTCCCATACTAGGGTTAGTCTACTACAGAAAAAACAGGGAAAGGGAAGGAGGTTGTTGGGGTTTGTTTCCACTTCACTTATTTTACACCACAAAAACCTGTTATTGCTAAGGACAATTTGGATATGAAAGGGAAAATGGAAGTGAAAGATTTGAATTTTGCTGTGGTGTTATAGCATTCATCCTTGCTGCTCTGCAAAACACTGTCTACACTGAATTTCTGGTGGATGACTAGACCAGACCTCAGTTGCTATAGTGACAGAAATAGGATGACCAATTGATGAGAGCAAGGGCTTTCGGGTTGGATTGCCCCAGGTTTATTCTTGATTCTGTCACATATGGTTGTGACCATGTTCTTCTTTAAGGTTCAGTTCCTATCTGTAACATGGGTGATACAATATCTGTCACATAATATTTGGAAGAACTACATTTTTAAAAAGTATGAAAAATACAAAGAACAAAACTCTCCATAAAAGTAGTTTGTATTATTTTTTAATATGGAGACAGTGATATAACTAATTCAAATATTAAATAATGCAAAAATTACTTGTGTTGTTTTTCAGAAAAAAATATTTACCTTTCTAATTTTGAACTGTACTTTTCTAGATAGGTTAATGACATTTAGCAAATGTGTAGAACACTTTTCTTCATATTGGACATCCACATGCAAAAAAGTAAACGTCAACCTCACTCTATGTAGAAATTAACTGACAGTGGATCATTGACTGAAATGTAAAATCAAAAACTATAAAACTCTTAGAATAAAGCTAGTTGAAAGTCTTTGTGATCTTGAACTAAGCAATTAGTTCTTTAAAAAATTAATAAATTGGACTTCATCAAAATTAAAAACTTTTGTTCTCTGAAAGACCCTGTTAAGAGAATGAAAAGACAATAGTATACTGGGAGAAAATAACTGCAATCACATATCCAACAAAGGACTTGTATCCATAACATGTAAAGAACTCTCAAAACTCAGCAATAAGAAATCCAACAACCCAATAATTGGGCGAAAGATGTGGACAGAAGCGTCACAAAAGAAGATATCCAGACGGAAACTAATCACAGGAAAACATGCTCTGCATCACTAGTCATTAAGGAAACATATAAAAACCAAATTCAACACCACTATACACCTATGAGAATGTCTAAAATGAAATTTTAAAAAGATAATGCTAAGTATCATATTTTAAGGCAAATAATGTGCACCTTCTGTGTTTATTTGCCAACCACACCCTCACTCCATGAGGTATTTTTGTCAGCATGCTGTACTAATTTTTTTTACAGCAACATGTAAAAAAAAAAAAATGGCATAGTGGCACTTATGAAAATACCTCTTTGGGGGAGGGCACGGTTAGCAAACAGATGTAGAAGGCACACGTTATTTGAGTAAAAATACAGTACTTACAAAGCTATGGATCATCTGGAACCCTCATATATTGCTACTGGTGGGAATGCAAAATGGTGCAGCTGGGCTGGAAAATGATTTGGCAGTTTCTTATAAAGTTAAGCATGTATTTACCCTATGATCCTGCAATCCCGTTTTTAGCTATTCACCCTATAGAAATGAACATTTATATAATATAAATATATATAAAACAAACACATAAAACCAAACTTCCAGATACGTAAATGAGTTTTTATTGGCTGAATATAATCCCCTATATTCTAAACTTCAGATAGGAAGGTACTTTGTTTTGCCAACCTTAAAATGATTAGCATAGAGCCTGGCATATAACTAATTCTTAATATTTTTTACTTGTCTTTTAATAAATGATTGAATGAACACAGACCTACTGCCAGTGGAAGAAACGGGCCAGTGACATGATACCGAACATGCAGAAGTCAGGCTGGAATTACAGATTCGCTTATGTAATCCAAACCCATGTAACAGAAAAAAGTCCAAACATCACTTTTTTTTTCCTGCTTTTCATTTCTCTATTCTATAGTTCAGTCTCCTCTCAAAACTCAACTCGTTGTTAAAGGTTCAGCTCCAATTGTATCTCCTCCAAAAAGTCATTTATGCCCTCTCCACCTCACTTTTAGAAGCCCCAGTGGCACAGTGGGGGCCTTGGTGGTATAGTGGTTAAAAGCTATGGCTCCTAACCAAAAGGTCTGCGGTTCAAATCCACCAGCCGCTCTTTGGAAACCCTATGGGGCAGTTCTCTGTCCTATAGGGTCGCTATGTGTTGGAATTAACTCAATGGCAACAGCTTTGGTTTTGGATTGGTTGGTTGCACAGTGGTTTCCCCCTTATTTGAAAGTTGAAAACTCACATTCTGATATTGACAGGAATCATAAAGCACCTTGTTCAGTATACTCTATAATGCAGATATGTCTTATATCCCTAAATTCATTGAAAACCCACGGATAATAAGAACCTAATCAAATGTGGTGGTGTTTTCTTTTCTGACTCCTTCTCAGTACCCGCTTTCTACTAATGCACCTGGAGGGCATGGCTGGTGTGAAGTCAGGGCTGATATAACTGATGTAATCTGACCACCCCCAGATTAGCATGGCATGTGGTTTTACTGAAGCTAAGGGGTTGGTTATGTAAGAGGACAGAGTTGAGGTGGCCCCCTGTTGGCCCAGAACCTGACAGGATGGCATCAAAAACTTCCTGGACAGCACCCAGTTCACTGAAGTTACATCATCAATGCAGCTGAAGTATCTGACATGGTCACCTGCACTGTGGAGGAACAAATACTTTCTCTTATTACCCAAACTTTGCAAAGGAGTCTCAGTCCACCCATAGATAAATCCACTACCCCAATGCTACAGGAAAATAAAAAGAGAGAAAGACTGTGTCACTCTAAGGGAGAGAAGGTTAAATTGCACTGGGTTCTTTGCAAAGAAAAATAGCTAAATCATTAATGGAGTTAATATATTTCATTTCCTGTAAGGGGAGAATAAAAGAACAGTTTTCCTCCTAAGTTTTGCTTTCTCCTTCAGACAATGATCCTAATAAAAAACGCCTACTATCATCAAATTGATTTAATCAGTGGATTTAAATGGTGCTTGACATTGAGCCTTGTGATTATGACTTTGCTGTATTTTTGTGTTTAGTGCATTTGCGCCTAGTGCACTTATTTAACATGGCAAATAATTTGCAACAAAGTTGTCTGAGTCTTTGCAAGCTGAAGGAAGTCTAAAGCATTGCAATTCCCCACTCCTGAGCTCTCAAGCACCTCATTCTTTCTAAAGCCTAAGGTATACAGATTTATATGTGCTCATGAGCTGAAAATGAGCTTATTTCCACTAACTTCAAGAACAATTCCTGTTTTTTTTAATCATAAGAATACTTCAGTTTTCTAAATTTTAAGATATTTCTATTGGGGGGAAGAAAGATGCAAATTTACTTCTTGTGTCAAAAATGGACATGGCTCTTATCTTTACTGAAACCGAAATTAACTAAAGAGAAAGGACAATTGTGAGGGGGAGAACTGGCCAGTATATAAGAGGCTTCTCTGATTCTAACCATACCCACTCCTAAGTCCCACCATGACGTGACGCCTTGCCTGATGACACTAGCACATACTGGAATCACACGTTACAATGAATCAGTGCCTGTGGTTCAATAATGTCTTATGTTGCTTTATAGTAACTACCTTCTCTTTAATGCTCATCTGTCAGTTTGTCATACTGCGGTGGCTTGCATGTTTCTGTAATGCTGAAGTTATGCCACTGGTATTTCAAGTACCAGCAGGGTCACCCATGGTGGACAAGTTTCAGTGGAACATCCAGACTAAGATAGACTAGGAAGAAAGACCTAGTGATCTATTTCTAAAAAAATTGGCCAGTGAAAACCTTATGAATAGCAGCAGAACACTATCTGATATAATGCTGGAAGATGAGCCCCTCAGGTTGGAAGGCACTCAAAATATGACTGAGAAAACCTCCTCAAAGTACAGTCGAAGTGGATGGAGTAAAACTCTCGGGACCTTCATTTGCTAATACGGCATGACTCAAAGTGAGAATACACAGCTGCAAACATCCATTAATAATCGGAACATGGAATGTATGAAGTATGAATCTAGGAAAATCGGAAGTCGTCAAAAATGAAATGGAACACATAAAGATTGATATCCTAGGCATTGTTGTTATTAGGTGCTGTCGAGTTGGTTCTGATTCGGAGTGAACCTATATACAACAGAACAAAACACTGACCGGTACTGCCCAGTACTGTACCATCCTCACAATCGTTATATTTGAGCCCATTGCTGCAGCCACTGTCAGTCCACCTTCTTGAGGGCTTTCCTCTATTTGCTGACCCTCTACTCTACCAGGCATGGCCCCAACCTCAGATCCAGGGTCTACAGAAGGATGTGACTGCGCGTCAGAGCAAAGCAGCCATGTGGCTGGTCGAACCTGCAATGTGGAACATTTGTGATGATGACATTAATACTTTCCTGCCTCAAAAATAGATACTGCCTTGTAAGAGCTTGTGAGTCCCACACGAAATATAAAACGTGTTCTGGTGGTAAGCAGACAGCAGTAGGAAACCCAGGAGGAGCTGTGAAAGGGGAGGCTTTAAGGTGGGAGGGGAGAGGGTTGTGTTTATTTTGGTGATCTTTAAATATTTAGAGCAGTGTTTAAAAAGTTTTGTGCCATAATCTGTTATCCTGTGTTTTTAAGTGCTGATAGGTACCAAAAATGTAAAGTGATAGAGTGTTAATTTTTAATAAATCCCCAGGAATAAATGCAATCGCTCATCCATGAAGGATGACTGTGTTTCTTTCCCTTATGAAGAGACCTTGATAATATATTAATGAGCAGCATAATGCTTACCCTTCAAGGGTGACAGGCTCCATATATATGCAAAAGCCACATCACCCCACACTGAACTTTGGATAATGTCCAAATGTCCTTCCTCTATCCTGGTTGTGTGCCTCTCAGATCTGTTTGCTAGGTACTTGCTCTGGCATAATAACTTGGGCATAAATAATAGTGTCTGGAGGTTAAAAATCTGCTGATTGATCAGTTAACCAATTCATATTGGTTACAAGAATGTTCTATTAATTCCATTATGATGTCTAAAGGGGAATCCATAGCAATTAAACAAAAAGACATTTGATAGTTTTTGCAGTAATTGAATTTGTAAATTTATTAGCTTTCACTTGTTTACTCCCAATATAAGTAATTAATATTTCATGTTACTCTTTTAAATGTGAAAATGCTCATGGGATCATTTTAATTATAGAGCAAACATTGGTTTGAAATGGAGCCTCTAAAAGCCCTGAGTTTGTAATTGGGTAATGCCTCTGTTATGAAAGATGATACATTCTGATTACACTGGTATTTATAAGAAATCTCATTCCCTGGCACAAAATGCATAGGGATCTGTACCTAGTTGTCACCTGGGGAAGGAAGCACTATGGGGTGAAGAAATCATTAAATACCAGCTGAAATAATGTCAATTGTGGCAGTAAATATGAAATCTGTGTGGTGGTCTTAAGGCAGACGGGCTCTTTGAGGTAAAGGCCGAGAAGGTAAGAAAAGTCCTGGTGCTCAGACAAAGGAAAGAGGAAGG
Organism: Trichechus manatus latirostris; assembly: GCF_000243295.1. Lineage (NCBI taxonomy): Eukaryota > Metazoa > Chordata > Mammalia > Sirenia > Trichechidae > Trichechus > Trichechus manatus. Next base: position 2,153,700 of record NW_004443999.1, read on the forward strand.
AAATGTTGAAGAGGAATCAGGGATGGGACAACTGGTGGCCCTATGCTAGGTCAGGGATCCCAAGATCATGGAACGCTTATGCAACAATGGACAGAGGCTCTTCTGATGCAATAGCAAGAATGGGGCTAGGCCTAGATGTTAGAGGTCTTCTGATGTGGAACATGGAAGAAAGTCTTTCATCTTGCTATAATTCAGGGGTGCCAAGAAGCACTCGGTGGAGGGCGCACAGTGAAGGTTCTAGGGGCCAGGATGATCAGATCCACTCATTTGGAAGGAATCAATGCAAGACCTAGAGAGTAGGGTCAATCAGTTGGGAAATGAGTGCCATATGCATGAGGCCAAAACAAGAAAGGAGGGAAGCCAGAGGACTGTTGTTTCAGTAGATAGGGTAATCAGGTGACAGCAACTGGGAGGATAACTCCTGAATCTGGACCATGCCTGACTTCTTTAGCTCAGTACTCCCAGGACATAGAAAAGGGCTTGGTGTATTGAAAGTCCTCATAAATACACGATAATGATGCTGGTCTTTCTTATATGTATGTGTAGCATATCTTGCCTCACACATTCTGAGACAGTCTAGAGAAAAAATCCTTAGGATCCTTAGAGGGTTTCTGGGCCTGTACATATCCCACTACATGTGTTGTTTCTAATCTCTCTCCCCACTATCATCAACTTGATTCTCAAGAAAAGCAAAATATAGACTATCAAGAGAAAAATAAGTTCCCCAAAAGAAAGGCACTTCTGTTTTTTTTTTTTTTGGTAAAACTTAACAGAATTGTTAGGTCAATTGTACTTATGTATATATACGTATAAAACCAAAAACAAACAGACAAACAAACTCATTGCCATCGAATCAATTTGGACTCATAGTGACCCTATAGGACAGAGTAGAACTGCCCCATAGGGTTTCCAAGGAGCGGCTACTGGACATTTTAGTTAGCAGCCATAGCTTGCTGTAGATCTTAACCATTGCCCCACCATGGCTCCATATATACATATAAACCTCAGGATATTTTTCTGGTAGTATCTAGTTAAGCTTCCTTCTTTTCTTTCCAATATATTGTTATAAAATTTTCCAATATACTGAAATTTTTTTTTTTTTTAGAATTTTGGAGGGAACACTCATATACTTACCACCTATATTGTTAAAATTTTACTATTCTTATTATATATCTATCCCTCTATATATTCATGCATCCTTCTTTTTTAATGAACTTCAAAGTAAATTGTAGACATCTGTACACTTCTTCCTAATTATATCAGCAAGCATATTTTTACTAGAGTTCAATATTTGTTTAAAGTTTTTTTTTTTTGCTCCTGTTCAAAAGGCTTCCTTTGGTATGTAATAGGCACTTCAGTCATTGCTCTTCTGTTGACCCAAAAGTGTAGAGCCCAGGGTGATCTCAATGTATCATGGTTTTCTGTGGACTTTTCTGGTGATATATAGTCAGCTAACTGACCAATAACAATCTGTTCCTCTTTATTGCGTAAAGCTGTTATTGGAACTGCCTACCAGGGTCTACATTCCCCAGCACACTTTGCACCCAGGTAAGACTCTGTCATTAGGGTTTGTCAATAGACTATGAGCAAATGTGATGCATGTTATTCCAGGCATACATGGTGAAGTAATGAGTCTGAGATATCCCAAACTCTCTTCTCCCATCTGTTGACTAGATGATACCACCATGACTTTGAAGCCACTAGATGGCAGAGCCACAAGGTAGAAAAAACTCCGTTGTGTTACCAGTTGCTGTCGAGTCAATTTCAACTCATGATGGCACATGGCAAATGGTTTCTATTGTGTTAGGCCCCTGAGATCTGGGGCTATCCTGCATCCTCATCCAAAACTTTACAGTATTATTCTGACCCAGCTTCTTGGGTCAGGCATTCTTGAAATGCAGAGCTGCTTCTTCCCCAAATCGATGAGATTTTTTTCTCCAAGCAGGATATGCTCTTGTTCTACCATCATTCACCAATAATTCTGCCAAGTCCTAGCGACATTCCTGAACTTATATGGATTTCATTGTGTTAAATGTCTCAAGTTCATTTTGTTTATTATCCATACTTGTTTTTCATTGCTACAGACACTCTGAAGTTGTCAGATTTACCCTGTGATTCTCTTCCCTGTTATCTCCTTTTATGAATTACTTGACATCTCCTCCACTGTTATTTTTCCCCCCTAATTTATTCCTAATAACCTTCGAGGGCAGCATTTTGTAGTGCAAGCTGGGCATTTTCCCCCTGTTTTCTCAAGTTTCAATTGGAATCTCTCTTTATCATGTTGGCAAGTCTCCTAGAAAACATATTCTTTTCAGGACCCATGAGATAAACTCTATTCCTTGCCAGAAGCATTTCATTTTGGTGTCATAATTCATGATATAAAAAAAAAAAAAAATCTTTTCTTTGACACCATCTCTATAGCCAGCTGTTCACATCTCATATCCTCTAGTTGATTCTAAAGTCATGACCTTTAACTGGAAAAAGAAATGAAAAACACATCTCTAGCCCTAAGCCCTTTTGTTTCTAGCCTAATCATTTGTAGAAACAACAGCTACTCTTCTACTTTTTATAGAATAATTTTATCTCATACAATTCATATATGGTACAGGTCTCTGTTGTAATACTAATTAGGACGAAGAAAATATAACATGAATATATTAAAAGCATTGTACAAGGATGTAGCTTGCTGTTAGGTAAGAACTGAGGCCAAGGTATATCGATATGTGTAGTTAGGCAACTCCAATCCCTAGCAGCATCTAGTCTAATCCACTTAATTTGTAAAGTCCTAGAAGTCTTGTTGAAAGATAACTTAAACCCTATTGATATTTGGACTTCAGGCACTAACACATATGTTGGGTGGATATGAAGAGGCAATGGCCATGAAAACTAGATTACAGATGGATGAGGCATAAATGAGCCCCCGTGGAGGAAAAAGTCACCTGAACTGAGAACATTCCTGGGCATAGTGGGTCAGACCTGAATGTAGGAAGAGAGCAGCAGTTTGTCATATAGCACAAGGCAGAACAGAAATTGTTATCAGCTGAGTCCTCTTGGAGGCACTTGTGAATTCAGGGAAGAGTAGAATGCCATGATAATGTTAAAATAACCCTATCACTATGGAACATATAAATTTTATAATAGTTCATAAGATTAGTTGTTTGCCTCTTGGATGGATGTATTAGCACCTGAGATCAAGGGATAGCAGTGATGGAGAGGAACTGTATATAAAACTCAAAAAACCAAACCCACTGCCGTTAAGTCGATCCCGACACATAGTGACCCTATATAGCAATGTCAAAAAACATTTATGTCAATGCCATCATTTAAGTAGAGAGTTCCATCACCATGAAAACTACAAGCAAAACAGTGTTGGACAGTATCTAAGAGGGATGGAAAGGGTTGCTCTAAGAGC
>NW_004443999.1:2157280-2165400 GCF_000243295.1 Trichechus manatus latirostris
GCACCATTTGTTAAAGAGACTGTCTTTTCCCCAATTAACAGACTTTGGGCCTTTGTCAAATATCAGCTGCTCATAGGTGGATGAATATCCATCTGGATTCTCAATTCTGTTCCATTGGTCTATGTATCTGTTGTTGTACCAGTACCAGGCTGTTTTGAGTACTGTGATGATATAATCGGTTCTAAAATCAGGTAGTGTGAGGCCTCCCACTTTGTTCTTCTTCTTCAATAATGCTTTACTTATATGGGGCCTCTTCCCTTTCTATATGAAGCTGGTGATTTGTTTCTCCATCTGATTAAAACATGCCTTTAGAATTTGGATTGGTATTGCATTGTATCTGTAGATCACTTTGGGTAGAATAAATATTTTCACAATGTTGAGTCTTCTATCCATGGGTATGCTCAAATTCTTGATTGTTACAATAATTTCATGGATGTATATATTTCAAAACTAATGAAATCATGGACTTTAAACATATGTAGTTTACTGTATATCAATTATACTCAATAAAGCTGTTTAAAAATCACAAAGCATTCTTGGGAGTTAGGTACTTTTGAATTCCATATAATAATTTGTGCAAATAATAGATAAATCTGGTTCATCCTACATACATAAATTAATTGAAAATAATTGTGATCACCTTATTTTACATCCTTCTCTTTACCGTGTGTTAGCACATTAATACCTTGTTTTTGTAAAGTGAAAATTACATATCAAAGAAGCACCCATTAGCAAAATATAGCACACACATATTGATAGATAGATTGTAGATTGACAGTCTCAAAGAAGTGAAAAATAAACCACAAAAAGTAATAAAAGTGGTTTTGTGTATGGGAAGAGAGGGTCAGAACAGGGTAGAGGTGGCAGGGATGGAAGTGGCAGTGTTTTTGCTGGTGTAAAACTCTCAAGAACTTTGTAAGTTTCCCATGTATGTCAGAAGAATTTACTCCATTAGACAAGAGGCTCTTCCGCAGATATTTCCTGGATAATCCTACCTCTACTCCTAGCTTCTGCTGAGATAGTTGAAGAGATCTATGAATCACAAGCCTAACTATTGATACACACAACAACATGGATGAGTCTCAGATTGTATTATGTTACATGACAGAACTCAGACTTATTCAGAAAAAGGCGAAACTATAGGGATGGAGAACAGATTAGTGGTTGCCAGGAGTTAAGTTTGGGGGAGGGAGAGAGCTTGAAAGAGGTTATTGTTGTTACATATAACTCTGTGTAATTGTCAAAACTCAGAACTGAATGCCACAAAGAGTGAAATGATTGTATGCAAATAAAAAATAAATTATATACAAAAGAAAGAAGCAGGAGAAGTGAAAGGAGGATAATTTAGAATTCGTATTACACAACTTTACCTTCTTGAAAAAGTTCCAGAGAGAAAGTGAATATGATGGGAAAATATACTATTTAGTTCAGAAAACACAATTTGTAATAATCCTTTCTCTTTATCTGTTTCTTGCCTTCCATGGAGGGGAGATCCTTTGGAGGCCTTTTGTTTACTGAGCAGCCAAGGGAGAGGAGTGAATGTGAGACAGAACTGAGTGCTCCACACAGTAAAAAAGGAGAGACACGGAGCAAGAGAGAGATAGAGACAAGAAAGAGTGCGACAAGCAAATACGGTGATGGGAAAGTTGAACAGGAGATGAGGTGGCCTGAAATGCAAGAGCAATTTTGGATGGTGAAAGAAGGGTCTAATGGGACTTATATTAAAAATCAAAAATTTGTTTTGTGATGTAACCCTCTTTTCCGTCTCTCCATGAAATCTTTAATAAATCTGTGGCTTCTAGGCAAAAGGCAAAGAAGCAGAAGAGTTACAGAATCCAGAAAAAAAAAAAAAAATTAAGTGGCATGACAATGAAAAGCACACAAGTAAACAAAAGAAACAATGAAGAAAAGACAGTGTAGAAATGAGGAACATATGAAGAGGCATGACAGCCAAGGGCACACTCCCAGGCAGGCTGGTCTCTTCGGTTTGTCCAAAAACAACTTGCCACTCACATAGCTTCTGTTAGTTAATTAATACTTTGGGAATTAATTCTTGAATGTTAACTCAAACCTCCAGGCTGGGCTACTATCCTAAAATATCCCCTGCTTCCTGGAGTGCTGGAGGGCTACGTCCTTCGACAATTTTCTCTTGCTCTTGCTATTACTCTTACTTTCTGAAAAACTTTAGTATTTAGCCTGCTTATTCCCTGTCTCTGCTCCCTAAACCCATATTTTGCACTCAGATTTTTCTTTGGAAGCCTATTAAGGAGTAGTATGTAGTTGTAGCTTCTCTTGAGCAATCACACAGGGAAATAGGGATTACCAATGTTAGAGGGTGACAATATTACAAAATTGTGTAACCCTGCAAAAATCTAAAGTAACTCCTATTTCTGGTACATATAACAAAACAATTGGAATATAGCTGAGTCTCTTTATAGCTTTTTGACACTTCTACTTCTCCCTGCCCAATTCCTCTGTCTTCGTTTTGCTCTTGGGTAGATGCTATGGACTTTTCCTCCCTCTTACCTAGCAGTGCCCTATCTCAAGTGCTGCTCAGCCTCTACTTCTTTATCTTGCTTGGAGATTCTTGGAAAGAGGAAGAGATCATTACTGGTGGAAATTAGGTTCAAAAAGATGCAAGTTAGAGTCACTTTTATTGTAGAGGAAACTATTTCATCTTTTTAGAACTAGAAACTTATTTCACAGAAAAAAATTCTGAGGTTAACTCCTGTTGTGTTTCCCCTCTACTTTCAAAATCAATTTATTCTGTACTGCTTTTTTTTTTTTTTTTTTTAATTCCTTTCTCCCAGGTAACATCAGGGAAAGGGCTAGTCAATCTCAGTGAGAGGGTTGGGCACCCATCTTGGAAGTTTCCTGCAATGAGCTCAGCTTCAAAACTGAGCCTTCATTTCTGCAGCTTTAAAACAGAATTCAGCCAAGCTAGAGTGTCATTCTGCTTTTGAAATGTAGAACATTGATCGACCTTGAATTCATTAGTGATAGATTCATTTGGGTACTATGCTGTAAGTTACGTGAAGACAAGTTCTAGTTCTGCCTGACTTTGATTTTGACAAAGTTCCTATTGCTCTAATACAGCAGACTCTCGTTATATCTGTATGACTGAATGTGTACATCAACAGATATTCTCCTTAGAAATGCAAATATTCTACAGGCTTTGAGAATTTTTGTCTTCTTCATACATTTCTGTATTTTGTATATTTTCTACAATAAGCACGGATTACTTTTATAATTAAAAAAAAGCAATAAACGTTATATTGCAATTGCAAACACATCTTGGAGGGTTGTTTCAACATTATTGCTTTTCTCAAAACAGCTGAGCTCAGTACAGAGGGAGTGAGTTTGGATTTGGGGAAGATTCAGTAAATCATTTGAGAGCGAGGACTGCTTTTGGGATGAGACTGCAGGCAGACGGAGAACACCACGGTTTGACGGCAGGAGATGCCGAAAGGGAGGTGGAAGGAAAAGGTCAGAAATAAACTTAACATTTTCAAAACTTCTTTTCTACATTAATAAAGAAAGGAGAAAAGAATGTAGCCTCTTTTCTTTCCTTCAGACTGTCTTGTTTCTGTACCTTAGGAGCAAAACCCAGGAAAGCTCATATTTGCTGGGGCATTGTTTCCAAACCCCCAGTCCAGAAGCTAAGGTTGGTGACAAAGTTGTTCAGAATGAGAAAAAGAACAAGAACAGTATAGTTTTCCATACAATTGTTTATATATATCGATATTTTTCATTTTGAGATGACTTCCTCTAATCTTTTTTTAATGTTATCATGTTACTTTATTTATTTAGTTATTTTTTGGTGAAAATACACAAACTGTACACCATTTAGCAATTTCTACATGTGTAAGTCAGTGGCATTGATTACTTTCCGAGTTGAGTAAATTTTCTTGCTATCCTTCTCCAAATTGTTCCACCACCATTGACTTAAAAACTCATTGTCCCTTAAGCTTCTCTTGAAACATTTCAAGTTGCTGGTGTCAATTTGTTCTCACATAGCTAATTCTTTAAAATAGCACAATGCTCAAGGCAGACATACTTTACTTATTAAAATGAACTCCATCACTTGTCTGTCAGTTTGTCATATGGTGGTGGCTTGCGTGTTGCTGTGATGCTAAAGCTATGCCACCAGTATTTTAAATACCAGCAGGGTTACCCATGGTGGATAGGTTTTAGCAGAGAGTCCAGACTAAGACAGACTAAGAAGAAGGACCTGGCAATCTACTTCTAAAAATAATTGGCCAGTGAAAACCTTATGAATAGCAAATGAACATTGTCAGATATAGTGCTGGAAGATGATCCCCTCAGGTTGGAAGGCACTCAAAATTACAACTGGGGAAAAGCTGCCCCCTGGAAGTGGAGTCGACCTTAATGACATGGATGGAGTAAAGCTTTTGGGACCTGCTCACATGGCACAACTCAAAATGAGAAGAAACAGCTGCAAACATCCATTAAAAATCGGAACGCAGAATGTACAAAGTATGAACCTAACAACAACAACTAGTGCTTGAAATCTAAACTCTGGGCGTTGCTGCCCTGGACTGTAAGCTTTACTATGGTAAGGAGCATGCCTTCTTCACCGCTCACCCGCTATAATCCCGGGCCCAGCACGGTGTCCAGCATATAAAAAGGTGGTAAATAAATATCTACTGGCTCTCTGACTATGGTAATCCCACTACTTCTGGATTGTTTGCATCTGTGAACAAGACTGGGATCCAGTCCTTGGTAATATCCCTATAGGAAGTACATTCAAATTAACAGAAAGTTCCCAAACAACACGTTCCTATGTTACAGATGTCAAATATAACTCTTCCATATCCCATTTGGTATAGTTCTGACATTTACTGTATTTTTCAAATATATACTTCTTGGTTAGTTTATTTATAGTCTAACACCTCGCAAGAAAGTGTCAGCTTCTTTGTGTCTAGTACAGCACCGGGCATCCGAAGTGTTTGAAACTTTTTGTTGAATGAATGAATGTTCCCCTTCACTACGGCCTGCACAGTGACAGTGTCTCGGTACATTAGATCCCATGGTGGTAGGCATGTCACACCCCACTGCACCAGTGACAGGAGTGGCTCTGAGAGGCACAGGTTGGATTCTGAAAAAAGAGGTGGAAAAAGCCAGAATGATCAGATCTAGCTTTTATTAAGGAACTTATAGACAGAGGTCAGTGCCAAAATTCCCAAGAAGGACAGCAATGTGCCAAGTCACCCACGTAGAGGTCAGCACACAATAGTGAGGGGTGAGTGTTTATATACCTAGTACTTATGTGCAAGGATAGGTGCAGGGGAGCCAGGAAAAAACGTGTCTAACGCATGATAGGGTTATTTTTGTACTGGTTATGGGTTCCAAATGACGTTACCATGAAGTCGGGTATTTGGTGTTTTTTTTCCTGGCCCAGGTCACTGCTCAGTAAGTACTCTGTTTCTCTCCCAAGTCCTTTGCGGGCAGGATGCATCTAGTATTATTCAGGGCCCTCTCAAGACGTATCTGGCATTTAGTAATCACATTTCTAGCCTTCACGTACCATGTGCTTTGTGACGTGGAACCCTCAGAGATGAGGTTTGGTGTGAGTGTTAAAAGACAAGTCTAAATTTTTCAGGTGTGAATGATGGGGGGCAATGGAGGAAAGGGAAGTTATTTCCCAGCAGAGGAACAGGGCATCAAATGGAACAGGCTATAGTTCCATGTTCTGTTTTACACATTGTTTCCTCAGTCTGGAAATCTTTTTCCCTTTCCAGGACACCTTTAGACAAAATTGCTTACTATGATTGCTTGCTTTCATGTTTTATTCTTCAGTGCACTGAATCCTTTAGACAGCACAGACCATGTCTTGTTTACCTCCAGTAATCTTGCTCAAAGGAGCACAAAATGCATGCTAATTGAATAAATGTTTAAATGTAAGATTCCCTAATAACCACAGTGAAGTATTTCTGTAGAACTTTACCTTTTGCAATGCCCATTGTCAGATTCATAAAAACTCTGTGAGATAAGTAGAGGAGGAATTTATCCCCATGTTACTAATAAGGAAACTGAGGTTCAAAAAATTAAGCAATAGTCTGAGGTCATGTTGCCAGACTGTGGTCAAGTCAGGACTTGAATCCAGGCATCCTGATGTCAAGCCCAGTGCTCTTGGTATCCATTAATTTATTCATTCCTTCGACTAACATTTATTAAATATTACATCCCTCTGACTTCTTAAACTTCCAAGCCAGGAAATTTCCAAGCACCAGATAGAATGCATCTAGAAAGGTTAAGGGATATAGCTCTCAGAAGAAGGACCTATCAGGGAGAAACCAATAATGGTATTTGGAGAGGCCTGGAGCTGGAGGTGGGATAGAAGGACCTGGGAAGTGAACATTGTTAACAATCTATTCGACATAAAGAATAGTACAAGTTTGGTCTCAGAGAAGTGATTTCAGGAAGAGGTGGTGGTAAAAACCAAGAGAGAGAAATCCAATGCACCAACTGGGTGTAATTTCCAAGGCAACTGCTGGCAAAGGGTCAGGGTTCAACCCAGGGTCTGGACCATTTGGGGAGCAGAGGGGAACTGCAGCCATGGGGATAAGAGGGCCAGAGATCTTTCTGCTACTGTTGCAGATGGAATCCTGATGAAGATTTCCCCTGAACGTATTTAGATATGCCATTGATCTAGGATGACTTGTGTTTATTTCTACCCTATGACCCAAAAGTAAACAGTTTAGTTTGTGAAGGTTCCTGTGGCCCAGAATCTCATACTATTAATGACCGAGTCAAGACTCAGATTTAATGAGTCAGGCTAATAGGCTAAATGCAGGTTGTTGAACTACTTTGCCAATTCAGAAGTTCAACATGGTTAAAGAGAACCCAACCCAGATGACCTTCAGCTCAAATGCTATTGTCATCTAGGACAATTATTCTCCCCATTCATAACATATTCTGTTAGCTGGTTGTAAAAATCACTTTTTAAAACATTAAATAAAAGCTCTACTCTTGTTTTTGTTTGAGTTTGAGGGAAGAAACTAATAATAACACTGAGACAAATGCCAGCATTGTGAGACCAAATTAAGTTATATATCACCAAAGGAAAATTTTCTTTTCTCTCTTTCCCTTCAGCTGAAATCTGTGCAAATCTGGTTTTGCAGCCTCCCTTCCATTTGGTGTCTGTAATTCTGCCATAAACCATTCATCTGCTCCCAATACTACACTCCATTTTCTTTTACTTAGGAATGGGGTCCCTTAATGACACAATGGTTAAGTGGGACCCCCCAGACAATATATAAGCAAGATGCGGGTTTGGATTTCTCCTATTTTTAATGTTCTTTAAAGACATATAGTAGTACATCTGATGAGTCATCCTCATGATCCACTGATGGAAGCCCAAGGGCAGAATGTCATCAATGCCTCACCAGACCACAGTGTCAAGCCTGAATAGAGAAGGGTATTTCATAGTGTCAGAATCTCACTGCATATCAGAAAAGCAGAAAAGGACCATTTTTTCATTAAAAAAAAAAAAAAAAAATCTTATACTGCCAAAACTGCCATGACTAGATGCCTTTCCCTTTTCAAAGACTTCATAGAATCTGTGATGGAAAATGGATATATATATTTTTTATTGTTGTAGTTAAATGAAGTTTACATTTCTTGTTAGTCTCCCATATAAAATTTTATACCTACATTGTTAAGTAACCCTAATTGCACACCCCATTCTCTGACAGCACACTCCTCCTTTCTGCCCCTGATTCCCCATGTCCATTCAACCAGCTTCTAACCCTCTCTGCCTTCCCGTCTCACCTCTGGACAGAAGCTGCCCCTTTGGTCTCTTGTATCTACTTGACTAAGAGGCACACTCTTCACGAGTTCACTTTATGTCTCACAGTCCAGTCCAATCCCTGTTTGAAGAGTTGGCCTCAGAAATTGTTTTAGTTCTGGGCTGATAGAAAGTCCAGGGGCCATGCTTTCCAGGGTACCTCCAGTCTCAGTCAGACCATAAAGTCTGGTCTTCTTACTAGAATTTGAGTTCTGCACCCCATCTTTCTGCTGCTCCATCAAGGACTCTCTGTTGTGTTCCCTGTCAGGGCGGTCATTGGTGGTAGCCAGGCACCATCTAGTTCTTCTGG
>NW_004443999.1:2166523-2183762 GCF_000243295.1 Trichechus manatus latirostris
TTTACTCTTTTGGTGAAGTCTTTTGATGCACATAAGTGTTTGATTTTTAGGAGCTCCCATTTACCTAGTCTCTCTTCTGGTGCTTGTGCATTGTTACTTATGGTCCATATTGTGTTTATGCCATGTATTAAGGCTCCTAGCGTTGTCCCTATTTTTTCTTCCATGATATTTACCATTTTTGATTTTATATTTAGGTCTCTGATCCGGAAAATGGGTATTTTCCAAAGTCCCTAATATTCTGAGCAGATACGGCTGCCAGGTTCTTACCAAATGGCTTTGTCATTCTCAGTCTCTTCATTTCCTTCAGATGCATTTCTTTCTTGATGGAAAGCCTTCTGCCCTTCCCTATTAATATTTATTTGGTTGATGTAGGATTGTAGTTCCTATGACTGTTAACTGATCCTAGATATATCCTTAACCCCAGTACAAGAGGAGCTTTTAAAGCAGCAATTCTCTGGGTTTACTTATCCCTTCACTACCACTGAGAATCTATACTAATGAACCTTGGCGAGGGGAATGTGTCATAAGGCTTGTTTGGGTAAGAAGAAGCTTCAGATATAAAGGAGGAGGCAGAGTCTTGATGGAAGAATGGCTGGATGTAAAGGGAGAAGAACAGTTGAGACAAATGAATGGAGACATGCAGGTCCTCCTGAGAGCCAGACCTGCTGCTGGTGAACCCTTTGACGAGATTGGTAATCACCAGTCCTGGGGGAGGTGGGCAGACTTGTAGAGAATGACTATACAGCAAGATCAAGGTCTTTTTCCTTCCTTTCTTTTTTCATGATTATGCAGTAGTTGAAAAGATGCAAGCAGAGAAGAGTCTAAGATCTGTTTTAGTTATGTGGCTTATCCAGGTGACCTCATCCTTCCTATTCTTAATTTCTTCCTCTGTAAAATTAGTGTACCAGATGATCTCTAAGGAACTAATACTCTGGTATTTTATTATGTATTGCTCTGTGAGTATGCTGGCTTTGCATATATGTAATTTTCTTTTTTTCCTGCCCCATTTTCTAAGTAAAATGGAAGTTAACCTCCAGTGAAAACTGGAATGGCTGTTTTAGATGCTAAAGGACCAGATGTTCAATTTAATTCAAAAGAAAAAACATTTACTGAGTGTCTATTATGCACTTAACTAGTAACATATTAAGGACCCCAGTAGGATTCAGAATAAAAATATAGCCCAATCTCTTTCAATAAGGAATAAACAATCTAATTGTGGTAAAACATCAAATAATTAAGGAACAGCATGGGGCTCTAATACCATTTTGGATTAAATATAATCAGACTATCAGGTAGATCATCCACCAGAGATTTGTTTACAGACTCATTAGGCATCTCTTCCCTTAGCTTGAAGTAAAGGTAATTTTTTTGATCACCATTTTGTCTGCTCAGTGGTACCAGGATTTGAGGTCAGGGATAATAGGGAGGCAGGAGTAGGTAAGAACTGGTTTGCTACTGTGCCTTGAAGTGCTGTAAATGTAGTAGCTGAGCTTATCTTAAAACCCACTGTTCCTTAACTAGTCCGCAGCTCGATGTCTGCCTCTTTTACCCCAGCCTCCAGTGAGCACATCTGTTAGAAATTCTGCTTGGAAGACATTCAGGAACAACTTGATAACACAAGCTCTGTCATTTGGCCTCAAATATAGTTATCCAATTAAGGGCTCAAATTGCTCACAATATTGCTTACATGTTACTTATCAGACTGGCATTATTTGCAGTATACAGAGAAGAGAGAATGAGGTTAAATATTTAGAGTTTGGCTTATTTTTCTTAGAATTATATTAAATTAGTTCTTTAATGAATGTTAGATATGCATAAGCATTTCTTTTTTTTTTTTTAAACATGGGAATCTCTTTAGGAATGTAACTGGGGAAATTCTCAAGTCAGATACTTCGGCTGGAGTCTGGTTTCTTTGAAAATGAACCAAAAAGAATCTGAAATTCTCTTTTTTCCTAAGTCACAGGTATGGTGGTGAGGGGTGGTGCACAGGATGACCTACATTTGGCACCATCTTATAAACATATGATACACTAAAAAATACCAGTGAGGGTACAGGACTCCAAAGAATTAAGAAAGGCTATGAGTAGTAGTTATTCACATATCCCTTGGGAGATAGTGTCATTCTATATTGAACTAGAGATGAGGTATTGGTGGTTCAGTGGTAGAAGCCTCACCTCCCATGCAGGAGACCTGGGCTCAATTCCCAGCCAGTACACCTCATGCACAGCCATCATCCGTCTGTCAGTTGTGGCTTGTGTTTTTCAGCGGAGCTTCCAGACTAAGGCAGATGAGGGAAAAAGGCCTAGAAATCTACTTCTGAAAAAATCAGCCTATGAAAATTCTATGGATCACAATAGTCTGAACCGAAACTCATCATGGGGATGGTACAGGACTGGACAATGTTTTGTTCCGTTGTTCATGGGGTCACTGTGAGTTGAGGATGACTCCATGACAGCTAACAACAGCATATTGAAGTAGAAGGAACCACAGAGGATTTTATAAGTGATCATTGTAGTTAAAAAAGAGAAATAATTTGCTCAAGGGCAGTGTAACAGATGTTGAGACATACCCATATTTTCTTCAAGGTTGGCTGGCCCTACCTGCCACTGAGGGTGGCAGGTAGTCTAGGAAACCCTATGGGGCAGTTCTGCTCTGTTCTGTAGGGTCACTACGAGTCAAAATCAACTCGATGGCACACAACAACAATCACCATGCATGTACCAGGAACTTGGGATCTACCACTGAACAAAACAGATTCCTGCCCTCCTGGAGGTAACAAAAAAAGTTATATGTGTGTAAATGATATAGTTTATGGAGGAAAAAAAATAGTAGAGCAAGACCAGAGGCCCTGGGGATCTACAGCCAGTGCCGTAGAGGGAAAATTTGGAATGTGGGATGCAGTGAGATTCTATATAGGTGGACCTGGTAGGCCTCTTTGAGAAGGTGAAGGCAGTGAGGAAGTTGCCTAATTGGTTATCTAGGTGAAGAGAGTTCCAGACAAAGAAAAGATCCAGTGCAAATGTCCAAATGTTAGAGTAGCCTAGGCAATTTAAGGAATGACCAGGGGGCCAGAGAGGCTGGAGTGGAGAGAGCTGGGGAGGATGACATCAGAGAAATAAGGGGTCTGTCTGCTAACCATTGAAGGGATTTTGGCTTTTGTTAGTGAAATGGGGAGGCATTGGATACTGTGGATCATTTTTCTTGGATAGAAATAAGAAAGTGGAACTGCCAAACTGTTTTCCACAGCAGCATTATCATTTTGCATTCCCACCAGCAATGGAAGGAAGTGAGGTGATTCACTGCTTAGGGGGCACTGAGTTTCTGTTAACGGTGGTGAAAAAATTTAGAAACGCATAGTGGTAATTGTTGCACAACATGATAAACATTATCGATGTTAATGGTATGTGTAAAAATGCTGAATTGGCAAATATTTGTTACATATATTTTACCACAATAAAACAATTTAAAAAAGAAAAATAAGAGGGTACAAGACCTATAAGTTTAATTATTTAATTCCTTTTAATTTTTTGTTAATATTATGTGTTTTCAGTAATGGAGGGCATGCTAAATCATTGAGTGTGTCTGAATTTTTGGTAGGTAACATGGTTTTTATTTTATGCCTCATTCCACAAATCATACCCTCAGTGTCCAGAGGTACATGTATGTACCCCTTGTGAACACATATTCTACTCCCAGAGTTTAGAGGTACATACGTGTACCAAATAAAAATTTTAAATTTTTCCTATAAAAAATTTAGTGATTCAACACCATACAATACCCTGTAAAAACAGTAATTTGCAGCACATGCCCGTTTTTTCCTTTTCAAGCTGTTATACAGGGCCCTTCCTGCTGGCGGAACATACTGTCAGTGGGACAGTAGTTTCCCAATGAACCCAAAAGGTACAAAAAGTAAGTGGTAGCTATATGTACCACCAGTCATGAAAGGGTTAATAAAAATTTCAGAAACCCCAGTCCAAGGATGAAATTATATACCTGCTTCCAAAGTTGAGGGCTTAGATTTATCTGTTCCTTCTTGAAGGGATATTACTATCATAATCCTGTTCTATCCCAGTCTCATTTGAAGATTAAAATATTCGCTAAAATTCAAGACTGAAAAGATTAAGGGTTTTAGGCTATTGCACCTGATGCTTGATACACTGATACCAGGATTTGTTAATTCATTCTCTGTTCAGATAGATGATACTATAATAAATAAAAATAGTTATTCATAAAAGCTTAGACATGATCTAGTTCTATTGTCTCATTTACAATCTCCTGCAATTTCTGTTGTGACTATGCATTACTTCCATTATCAGATACGTTAATGAAAAACGAAGTTAGTTTTTCACAAGTAGGTTACTGTTTAGTAGATTTTCAGATGATATTTCTTTAATGACTAGAAAGGAATCATTTATATTTGACATTTCAGTTATTTTCACATAAACAGTTGCTTACAAACAGCTTCTAGGGACTTAAAATAGTTGGTTCCTTTAAATATTTAAACTTTACTTTTGCAAACAATTATTACACCAAGACTTTGTTAAACAAAAGCAAGCTGTAAGTCATGCCCCTGTCTAAAGTAGAAAGCTAAATTTCTCTTCATTCTTTCTCAGCTGAGATTTCTTGAGGCCTCCACAATATTCCTATTTCTCTTTCTATTTCCACAACGTGTCTGGTAGTTTGTCATACTGTGGTGGCTTACGTGTTGCTGTGATGCAGGAAGCTATGCCGCTGGTATTTCAAATACCAGCAGGGTCACCCATGGTGGACAATTTTCAGCAGAGTTTCCAGACTAAGACAGACTGGAAGAAGGAGCTGGCAGTCTACTTCTGAAAAAAAATTGACCAGTGAAAACCTTATGAATATCAGTAGAATATTGTCTAATATAGTGCTGGAAGATGAGCCCCTCAGGTTGGAAAGCACTAAAAATACAACTGGGGAAAAGCTGCCTCCTCAAAGAAGTGTCAACCTTAATGACATGAATGGAGTAAAGCTTTCGAGACCTTCATTTGCTGATGTGGCACAATTCAAAATGAGAAGAAACAGCTGCAGTCATCCATTAATAATTGGAATATGGAATGTATAAAGGAAAATTGGAAGTTGTCAAAAATGAAATGGAATGCATATAGATAAATATCCTAGGCATTAACGAGCTGGAATGGACTGGTATTGGCTGTTTTGAATCAGACAATCCTATGGTCTACTATGCTAGGAATGACAAATCGAAGAAGAATGATACTGCATTCATCGTCAAAAAGAACATTTCAAGATCTATCCTGAAGTCAAATGCTGTCACTGATAGGATAATATCCATAAGTCAACAAGGAAAACCAATTATTCCAATTTATGCACCAACCACTAATGCCAAAGATGAAGAAACTGAGGATTTTGACCAACTTCTGCAATCTAGATGAATGATAATTACCGGTGACTGGAATGTGAAAGTTGGAAACAAAGAAGAAGGATTGGTAGTTGGAAAATAGGCCCTTGATGATAGAAATGACACCAGAGATTTCATGATAGAATTTTTTAAGACCAATGACTCATTCATTGCAAATACCTTTTTACAACGACATAAAAGGTGACTATCCTCATGGACCTTATGGAATGGAAAACACAGGGATCAAATCAACTGCGTCTGTTGAAAGAGACGATGGAGAAGCTAAATATCATCAGTCAGAACAAGGCCGGGGTAGACTGTGGGACAGACCATCAGTTGTTCATATGTAAGTTCAAGTTGAAGCTGAGGAAAATTAAAACAAGTCCCTGAGAGCCAAAATACAACCTTGAGTATATCCCACCTGAATTTAGAGACCATCTCAAGAATAAATTTGACGCATTGAACACTAATGACCAAAGACCAGGCGAGTTGTGGGATGACATCAAGGACATCATACGTGAAGAAAGAAAAAGGTCATTAAAAAGACAGGAAAGAAAGAAAAGACCAAAATTGATGTCAGAAGAGACTCTGAGACTTGTTACTGTACATGGAGTAGCTAAAGGAATGGAAGAAATGGTGAAGGAAAAGAGCTGAACAGAAGATTTCAAAGGGTGGCTCGAGAAGACAAATTAAAATATTATAATGAAATGTACAAAGACCTGGAGATAGAAAACCAAAAGAGAAGAACATGCTTTGCATTTCTCAAGACGAAAGAACTGAAGAAAAAAATCCAAGCCTCAAGTCGCAATAGTGAAGGATTCTATGCGCAAAATACTGAACGCAGAAAGCATAGAAGAAGATGGAAGGAATACACAGAGTCAGTATACCAAAAAGAATTGGTCAGCATTCAGCCATTTCAGGAAGTAGCATATAATCAAGAACCGATGGTATTGAAGGAAGAGGTTCAAGCTTCACTGAAGGCATTGGCAAAAGACAAGGCTCCAGGAATTGATGGAATATCAATGGAGGTGTTTCGACAAATGAATATAGCGCTAGAAGTGCCCACTTGTCCATGCCAAGAAATTTGGAAGACAGCTTCCTGTCCAACCAACCGGAAGAGATCCATATTTGTGCCCATTCCAAAGAAAGATGATCCAACAGAATGCAGAAATCATCGAACGATATCATTAATATCACACACAAGTAAAATTTTGCTGAAGATAATTCAAAAACAGTTGCATCAATATATCCACAGGGAACTACCGGAAATTCAAGCTGGATTCAGAAGAGAACATGGAACAAGGGATATCATTGCTGATGTCAGATGGACCTTGAGTGGAAGCAGAGAATAACAGGAAGATATTTACCGGTGTTTTATTGACTATGCAAAGTCATTCGATTGGGTGGATCATAACAAATTATGATCATAACAAATTATTCTTCACCTTGTGAAGAATGACAATTTCAGAACACTTAATTGTGTTCATGAAAAGGACAACTGCATAGACAAAGAGAAAGTCATTCACACAGAACAGGGGGATACTGTATGATTAAAAATCAGGAAAGGTGTGTGTCAGGTTGTATCCTTCCACCATACTCATTCAATCTGTATGCTCAGAAAATAATCCAAGAAGCTAGACTATATGGCATCAAGATAGGAGGAAGACTCATTAAAAACCTGCGATAAGCAGATGACACAACCTTGCTTGCTGAAAGTGGAGAGGACTTGAAGCACTTTACAGATGAAGATCAAACACTACAGCTTTCAGTATGGATTACACCTCAACATAAAGAAAACACAAATCCTCACAACTGGTCCAATAAGCAACATCATGATAAATGGAGAAAAAATTGAAGTTGTTAAGGATTTCTCTTTACTTGGATCCACAATCAACTCCCATGGAAGCAGTGGTCTAGAACTCACTCAAATGATGTATTGCATTAGGCAACCAGCTGCAAAAGACCTCTTTAAAGTGTTGAAAAGCAAAGATGTCACTTTCAGAACTAAGGGGCACCTGACCCAAGCCTCGGTATTTTCAGTCACCTCATATGCATGCAAAAGCTGGATAAGGAATAAGGAAGAATGAAGAAGAATTGATGCCTTTGAATTATGGTGTTGGCAAAGAATATTGAATATACCATGGACTGCCAGAAGGATGAACAAATCTGTCTTGGATTAAGTACATCTTGGAATGCTCTTTGGAAGCGAGGATGGCAAAACTTCATCTTGCGTACTTTGAACATGTTATCAGGAGGGACCAGTCCCTGGAGAAGGACATCATGCTTGGTATGGTAGAAAGTCAGCAAAAAAGAGGAAGACCTTCAGTGAGATGAACTGACACAGTGGCTGAAACAAGGGGCTCAAATATAGCAAGGATTGTGAGGCTGGAGCAGGACCAGGTGGTGTTTCATTCTGTTGTACATAAAGTCGCTATGAGTCAGAACTGACTGGACAGCAGCTAATAGCAACAGCATCTTTAGATTCCATGGCATTCGTCATGATTGTTGACTTCAAATTAATTCTTATTTAATGTGTAAAGAACTATGAACAGTCAAAGATTTTACTCTACTTGCTAATGAACAAGTTAGCTTGCCACAGTTTCGTAGATGCTGGCAGAAGGCACAAGAATCTTCAGACAGCTTGTTTCTCATAGCCAAATTAGCCTCATTTTTTTCTGGTTCCTGCAGAGCAATACCAAGAGTACCATATGACTCTTGTACATCTAGTCGGTTGCATTACAGAAAAGAACCCCAAGTTTAGGGAACCCAAACCTCTTATAGTCAGTGGGCAATAATCCTGCCTGATCTTTGCAACAGACGAAGACATTATCTTTTTTGTGCTGCACAGTGAACAGGCCTGCCTTTTGCTCCAGATAGAGACACTATATTGTCCAAGGTTGTTTGCTGTACTGACATCCTTGAAAAGACAATCCAGAACAAATCTAGTCAGTAGTGCCTCTGCTCACAACGTGTACATAAATGCAAGAGACCCAGGGATAATTGTCTCCGAAAAATGTGAAACAATTTGGTTCAAAAGTTTTGCAATCACAAACTAATTAGACAGCAACATCTAGAAATGGAAACGTCACTGGAAATGGAATGTTCCATACAAGTAAAATTTTCATAGAACTGTAGCATATGCTTGCAAATATCAAAACTTGAAAGGATAAATATTTGGAATGGAAACATTCCAAAAATACATAACAAATTATTGTGTTATCTTAAAGAGACAACAGAAACACTACAGACGTGTATTAGCATGCAGACACAAAATACTAGTCATAACTGTTCTGTAATCTCACCGTGCCTTGGGGAAATCTGACTGGTACTTGCATTAAAGGCTCACCAAAAGCAAATATGACAACACTCTAGGGTAGTACTTGGCTAGCTATCTAGTCAGATTTAGGTGACTAAATCCACAGAGCCAGAAGTTGGTTACACAATTATTTAGGAATCAAGTTTAGGGCACTACTTGTAGGAATGAAGGAATTCTAGAATTTTATACCCTGTTCATGTAGTGGTGGAGAGTCTACAATACATTAGCCAGTCTACACATTAAGCACCACCAATTTTAACCAATGAAATCCCATTAGTAACACCCATTATGTTAAGTGAAACCCACTAATTTCACCAATGAAAGCCCATTTCTAGCATTTGGTGTGCTAAATAACAAAACTTCCAGTGTGGATCAGAATACAGTCCTGTGCCGCATAATGTCCACTTGGGCAACGTCTGACCATGTATATATCCACGGTCCCATAAAGTTATAATAGAGTTCGGTAATCCTGATCAGAGAACAGGGCGTAGCGGACGTAACAGGATGTAGCAAACGCAACAGCTTCCCACATGCAACATGTGTATCTCATGTCTCTTGTATGCAAAGCAATTGTGCTGCCAGGCATATAATGGTACAGTACATATATAATATATATGTCTTGATAGTATTAATATACACCTATGTTACTGGCTTATGTATGTTCTGTACTGTGCTTTATTATTATTTTAATGTGAACTTTCCCTATTTACAAATAAAAAGCTTACCATATGACAGTGTATGCTTCAACTAGTAGGCAGCAGCATCCAATCCCGTATTCGTACAACGTCCAAATCACATAATGTCCTTTTTCACAGAACGTATCGTGGATGTTAAGCGACACATGACTGTAGTTAAAAATGCTCATAGTGGCTGATTCTTATCGTATTAAATGCTGGAATGTATATTCTTGATTAGGGCAAAAGATTGCCTTTAGAGTGTGGAATAAAACTAAATTTGTTGTTAGGTGCTGTCGAGTCAGTTCTGACTCATAGCGACCCTATGTAAAACAGAAGGAAACACTGCTCCATCCTGTGCCATCCTCACAATCATTGTTATGCTTGAGTGCATTGTTGCGGCCATGGTGTCAGTCCATCTCATTGAGGGTCTTCCTCTTTTTTGCTGACCCTCTACTTTACCAAGCATGATATCCCTCTCCAGGGACTGGTCCCTCCTGATAACATGACCAAAGTATGTGAGACGAGTCTTGCCATCTTTGCTTCTAGTTTGGAAACATTCTTGCTTCTAAACTAGACGTACAAAACTCACTGTCTGTGCTGGCATATATTTTAAATTACAGGCCTCATAACAAGGAGCTTCCATTAATTCTGTTCTACAGCAGAAGAAAAGGAGATACAGAGAAGTTGGGGAACTTGCTCAGGGTCGCACAGGTAGGAAATGGCAGACCTTGTTCAGAGTCAGCATCCATTTTTGTTCCATGCTATAATTCACTGCTGGGTTTCAGTTCATCTTAATCTCCCCCACCCCACATATTCTGTCTCTACTAAGTAGTCAATTTTTATTATTCACTTCTTTGATGGGTCTCCGTTCCCTGCCTATACTAATGAGCAAACTAAAATTTTCTGGGAGGCTGAAAATCTTGATACCTGAGGTTTTTGAGCCTTTTGCTTTAAATTGTAGTCAGTAGGACTGAATGAAAGAGCGGGAGCTGGATTTAGTATTGGGAACTTGTGAAAGCCGCTTCCAGGCTTCCTAAAGGCTGTAGAAATCTGTTCTCTACATAAGTGGTTTGTGACTGTGCTTAATTTTAAGGTTAACAAAGGGGGGACTGGGAGCAGGTGATGGCTGGGCTGCGCTTGATGACTCCAGCTCCATTCGGGAGCACGTTTCTGTGGTGACCGGCTGGTATTGTGTAAGGATGATTGTTAATTCCAGCCATCAGCAGGGACTGAGCCAGATTAATCTCCATATGGCAGAGAGACATGAGAGATCTGGGTGCAACCATCGATATACACAGGTCCCAACCTTATCTACATGTTGGCACAGAGCGTGTCAGTTTCTAATTCTTCTTCGGGAATATATCGTTTGATTCATGACTGAAAGATCAGTGAAGGAGGAGTATAAATCCCACTTTTGTTCAGCCTTCTGGGCAGTTTGAGCCTGCTAATTTCTGCAATATGCATGATGTATAACAGAATGGCAACCTCTCAGATTTACAGTCTCTCCTTCGAGTCAAAATTAAGCAGGCAGCCATTTATTAACATTTCAAAGACATGGGCCCATGTACTGGTTAGCACTACAAGTTTAGAGAATTTTAATGATTGAAAAGCCCTTCTCTTTACCCAAGCTGTTGATTTACAGGAACATGCAGCATATATGAGTATTGGGAGGCGTGTTCTTAGCCTATTCTCCTTGGTGTCCACACAGCTCAGTCTCTCCGTTCAGTCGGGTCACTCGTCTAATATTTCTTTATCAAACTGACCTTCCCTGACCACACTATATAAAATAGGATTCCCCCCATCCCATGCCACTTTCTCTCACTTCCCTCCTACCCTCTTTATGTATCTTCATAGCACTTACCACCATCTGATACATATTTATTTGCTAGTGGTCTGATTCCCTTGCTTAAAATTTAAGCTCAGTTAGAGAAAGGACTATGTTTTGCTCATGGCTACATCCTCAGAGCCTAGAACATTCCTGGCACACAATAGGTATTCAATAAATGTTTGATAAAGAAATATGAAGTGAAATGTTTACCAAGTTATTTCTCCTCTCTCCAGCAGCCATGGGGAAAAAGTAGTTAGTATCTATCATTCAACATTCGAAGCAAAGAACTTAATTTGCACAGTGCTGTTGGCAGAGAATATTTCATTTAACTGCCATTAGCCTTTGTCCTGGAATGACTCCATGCTGTCAAATTGTAAATATTCCTGCTTTTACTTGGAAAAAAACAGTGGAATTGTGTGGTAGCAACTAAATTTTCTCTCTCTCTCTTTTTTTTTAAATATGCAATTTGCTATCTCTAGAATAACTAGATTATTGTTAATGGCAAGACACAAATAATAAGCATTTTGATTAAGACAGGTTGGAGAAAGGCCAACAACTAATAAAAGTAAGGGGAAAAAAATAACTTGGCCTCAAATTAAGTAAACTGACTACATAATGAGAAAAAAAAGTTAAAACCCAGTGGCCCCAAAATGAAGCGTTAGTAATGTTTATTGCTAGAAATCTTCAGAATCTAAAATTAATTGTTCTATTATTTTTCTTTAAAGCTGAATTTAACCAGTGATCATAAAGATACATAAAACCTTTCAGGGAAGAAGGTTATTAGGAAAAAGACAGGTAGGGTTTTCCCAATAGCTCTTAGATATTGTTAAAGTTACAACCAAGTCATATTCCACAGTATACTCTTTTTCAGAGCCACAATCTTTATGAAACAATTCCTTATAAGTCTCCAAAACAAAAGGCAAATTTTTCACCTTGCCAAAATTTGTGGCTGAATTCCAAAATTCAATAGGACAAGAGTTCCCAGGGTATTCCACACATCTTCATGTTCTGTGTCCATGAATGTTTAGATTATCCACCTGTAGACAGTGTTGGTTACTCACATTTCAAGAGGCCATGGTCAAAGACAATTTCTGAGCAGGTTCTTAATTGGTCATGTCTATTCAAATTCATTATGGTTTTTCTCTCACTTGTAAAGGTCTTGCCTCACCCCGCATCTCTCTTTCTCAATCTCCAATGCACCTGATATCCCTTCCGCCATCTTTAAGGCCCAACTCAGTTCTGCCTCTCTTAGGAGGCCTTGTCTGGGTCCTTCAGCTCATGGGTCTGAACACTCACTGACATGTAAAACTATGATGATGATGATGATGATGATGATAGTAACAGACATGTAATGAACTCTTATAAAGTGCCAGGCAACTACAGTTTACTTGTATTGTCTCATTTAATCCTCCCAACACCCAGTGATGTAGATTCTACCATTACCCACATTTTTGCAAATGACATTTAGAGGCATTAAATTGCCTGAAGCCATTTGTTGGGTAAAAGTGAGGACTGCAGTCAACCCAGTGAGTCCCCACTACAAAGAACTTAATTCCATGCTGCTTTATAGTCACTGTTGTTTCCAGTGGTCATTTTTGATTACTAAACTAAATTTTAAGGTCCTTTAAGGCAGTAAAAACAAACAAACAAAAATCCACTGCCGTCGAGTCAATTCCGACTCATAGCAACCCTATAGGACAGAGTAGAACTGCCTCATAGGGTTTCCAAGGCTGTAATCTTTACGGAAGCAGACTGCTGCATCTTTCTTCTGTGGAGCAGCTGGTAGGTTTGACTTGCTGACTTTTGGTTAGCAGCCGAGCGATTTAACCACTGTGTCACCAGAAACCCACGCATATCTCTTTGGTATACAGCTTAGAGGTTTTGATGACCACCTATTGTTATTCTAGTAGATAGTTACTGATTGATTGACAACTGTGCTCTAAGATTATTTCCTCTGGCAGAGTCCCAGAGGAGAGATATAACTCCTTATCACATCTTGTTTATCTTTTCCTTGTCTTCCTGTACGTGAGAGTCTCTTGAGGCAGTTTCTTCACTAACAGAGATGAGTTTGATTCACCCACCCAACACAAGGAGGTACTTTCTACAATTACACAGTGACTTATTGGCCAGGGTAGGTAATGCCTCTTCCTGTATCCATTCCTCATCAAAACTACTTAAAAGAGCTTCAGTCTGCCCTGAGGCTGATATACAACCGTCCATTCATTGCTCTGCAATCAGTCGTAGACTTTTGAGCTGAAAATGGCTGAGGGGAAAACCCAATTCACCCTCCAATCTTGCAGACAGAAAACTGAGACCAGATGACAAAAGCAGTCACCATGTTTCCTGATAATTCTGGATCCTTCTTTTGCATCATTGTCAAATGTTACCTCTGTGCTAGCCCCACTGCTTAAGGCCATGAGAGATTTCAGGTGAGGAAGGGCACATCATCTGTCCCCTAGATCTTCTATTATATGCGAATGAATGTCAACAAAGGAAGATAGTAGGTATCAAGTGGGATGCTCAGTAAGTACTATCTTCAAGAGTTGAGAGGTGGCAGAAACTATTCAATGTGAATTTAGGATGGTCAGAGACAGCTTCTCTGAAGAAGATACAACTGAGTTGAGAAATAGGGCTGTGAAAGATTTTGACAAGGGGAAAACATGGAAAAAGTTCCCAGATCGGGACAGTATAGAAGTTGTAGAGTCAAAGCCATGATTGGGAGCTATGAGATATTTGGCTGGAGTGGAGGACCTCTTGGAATAGTGGGAAGAAAATCCCCTCTGCCAGACAGCCATGCAACTGGAGAACAAACCTAAGGAATTCAGCAAATGCAAGTTACAAAGATTTTTGAGCATGAAGGTGATATGAAAGTGGTGTTTCATGAACATTGATCTAATCATGGTTTGCAAGTTGGACTTTAGTGGGAAGAAACTGGAAGGAGGCTGACCAATTTGGAGGCTACTTGAGTTGCATTAGTGCCTGATTATCATGGGTATTGCCTCAGAGTTCCCACACATTATAATGAAATCAGTTATGATCTTATGACTCATAGGAGTGAGATTTAATTTTTGACCCAAATTTTTTCCTGGTGTAGGGAAAGAGGACTTTATATGGGGGGATTGTGTTAGACACAGAGATGCTCTGCCCAGACTTTCCTTCAAGGAAGGACTTGATGCTTACCCACAAGGAGTAAGGTTAGCAGACAGACTCCAGCTGTCAGCATCTTCAGGATCTGTTTCAGTAGCCAAGAACCACTTCATCCTAGGGAATACCTTTCTGGTGACAAAGTGAGGTGGAGCATAAGGCTTGGCCATTTCTGCCTGATGTGGGTCACTCTGCATACCTGCTCCAGGGCTCCCAGATTAATGGAATAAGTCTTCATGGGACCTGTGTTGAAGTTCAGCTTTTTCCTCTGCATAATTCTGCCTTTGCTTCCTGTTTTCACCCCAAGCATTGATCCCTAACAAATAACCTCGCACCCCAAACTCCATCCTGACATCTGTTTCCAGAGAACCCCAGTTCGAAAAAGATGGAAGTTAAGGATGCAGATCAGGACAATGCAGTCCATAGCTGTGTGTGTGATACCTGAAGAAAATGATGGTGGTGACATCATCCTGCTCTCTACTCAGGTCAGGGTGGGTGTTTAGGGTTAATGATCTAATTAGAAAGAGAATTAGGGGAATTGCTTGAATCTGTTATTTCATAGCCTTTACATAGATTCAATAAATGTAAAAACAATAATTTCTACATCAAAGAATTGGTGGCAAGGGATGGGTTGTCTGATGAATCTATGAAAGTTGGAGGGGGCTATTAGAGACCTCCCTAAACCCCAAGCCATTTCTTAGCACTGCTAAGAACATCTATTCTATTCTTTTAAATGATGGAAGCTACTTTTATTATTATTCCCTGTCAAATATGGATGGACTGGACTATTATGCTTCATACCAAACAACTCCCAAATTCCAGTGACTGGGAGAATGGGGATTTAATTGCCTCACACACTTTCAAAGAAACTTTCCTGGGGACTCTGCTTTGCTGACATTCTGGGACCCAGCATCTTGTAAGGTGAACGCAGAATATTCTAGACATCTTACCCAATTATCCCCTTTGCTATTCACCATATTGTTGCACATGACCGAGAGAAAAAGAGAGCCCTGGCAAGTCTCACATTCAAATTAAATGCTTCAGTCTGGAAATGGTACATATGGCTTCCACTCACACTCATTGTTCAGAAGTAGTCACGTGGCTTCCCTTAATTGCCTATCTTGTACACATATCATGTGCATGGAAGAGAGACATAGAAATGTTTGGTAAAGACCACAAACAACTAAAAAATTCTCAGCCCCTCTTTCATTTTCTGTACTTCTTTTTTTTAAAAAAATATAAGTCACTTCTTCGATTTTTCAATTGTCTGTCTGAGCTTTAGACCTGCCTGCATTCCCATAGACACCGCTGATGGTCTTTAAGAATTTCCAGGCAAGGAGGCTGGGCCAATATGGCAGAGTAGTCAGACGCTTCCGGTGGTCCCTCTTACAACAAAGACACAAAAAAAAATTGAATTGATTATATATGACAATCTAGGAGCCCTGAACATCAAAGGCAAAGTTGAGGAATTGGATTAAGTGGCAGGGGGAGGGAGAGACAGTTCAGAAGCAGCAAGGAGTTGTCAGACTTAACCTGATGGGAGAGGGCACCCAGTAGGCTGGATCAGTGGGCATGCATGGTGAGGCAGGCAGTGGTGTTCGGCACGCGTTTTCCATGTCAGGAGAGACCGAGTGGCGGAGAGTCTGCTCAGGGCTCCAGAGCCAGTGAAAAGCAGTGGTCAACAGGCAAAAACTAAGTACATGCATTTAACCTACCTTGCAGATCAAAAAACTCCCCATTTGGGAAGAACCTCTCCCCATTTACCTGCTCCCTTCTGCTCTGCACAGAGTCCCAGGCCATCTTCAGCAATTGCTGCTTGTCCTGGGCCAGAAGTAGGACCCATCATGTGCCCTGAGCCATTCTCCCTGCCTTGGAGAGGGAAACAAAAATTTGCCAACCCCTCTAAGCCAGGAACTCAGAGCAGGCACAGCTTCTTTGCCTAGGCACAGGCATAAGGGGTCCATGGACTCTGAATGCCTTTCGCCTCTGCATAGACCTCTGTGGGCCCATTTCAACAGTGTAGGGCCTAATTAGCACAGTACAAGAGGGTATATACCTGAAGCCTAACTTCACTGTATCAGCTATATGGTGGAGTGGCAGGTTCATGACATTTGATATGATTCTGCCCATTAAACAGGGTCCTCAAATACCCACATCAGGGACCTGAGGACTGGTGGCTCCACCCGCACCATCTAGCCACCTGAGACAGGGGTCCAAGAATAAGTGGTGACTCCCAGTCCTTACAGCCAATAGCATTGGGTGCCCATAGTCTAGCTGCGAAACCCACTCACCTACACACTCTAGGGAACAGGGAAATGCTTTCCTCCCAGACACGCATGGGCAACCATCAGCCCCCTGCCTTGCTCAGCACATGACCCCCTACTGCAGCCAGATACCTGTGCCTACTCCAAATACCTGTGCCCGTCTAGGACTGTAGGTGAGAGCCTGCATCACACACTTGGTAACCAACTATCTGGACACCTGAGTGGAATCCATACAAGAAAAGTAAATGGACTTCTGGGCTCCCATACCTAGTAACAGATCTAACCACCTGGTGACAGGACGTTAGAACTTCAAAGGTGCCAATAATCAAACTAGCTCACACAAGCAGCCTATTTGGGTATATCAAAACATAACAAAACAAGAAGCTAGGACACAGTAAGAAACCATAAAATAAATAAATATAATAACTTACTGATGGCTTGGAGACAACAGGCAGTATCAAATCACATAAAGAGGCAGACCGTGATGGCTTCAGCAAGCTCCCAAAACAAAGAATCAAGAAATCTTCCAGAGGTCTAACTCACAAAAAAAGACCAGACTTACTGGCCTGACAGAGACTGGAGAAAGGCCAAGAGTATGGCCCCCGGACACCCTTTTAGCTCAGTAATGAA
>NW_004443999.1:2187402-2201874 GCF_000243295.1 Trichechus manatus latirostris
AATTAGGCTAGAAAAAGAAATAAATGGCATCCAAATTGGTACAGAAGAAGTCAAAATATCTCTGTTTGCAGATGATATGATCTTCTACACAGAAAACCCCAAAGAATCCACAAGAAAACTACTGGAACTAATAGAAGATCTCAGCAAAGTATCAGGATAGAAGATAAACATACAAAAATCAGTTGCATTCCTCTACACCAACAGAGAGAACCTCGAGGAGGAAATCACCAAATCAATACCCTCTACAATAGCCCGGAAGAAGATAAAATACTTACGAATACATCTAACCAGAGACATAAAAGACCTATACAAAGAAAACTAGAAGACACTACTGCAAGAAACCAAAAGAGACCTATGTAAGTGGAAAAACATGGTTGCTCATGGAAAAGAAGACTCAACATTGTGAAAATGTCTATTCTACCCAAAGCGATCTACAGATACAATGCAATCCTGATCCAGATTCCAACGGCATTTTTTAATGAGATGGAGAAACAAATCACCAACTTCATATGGAAAGGGAAGAGGCCCCAAATAAATAAAGCATTACTGAAGAAGAAGAGCAAAGTGAAGGCCTCACACTACCTGATTTTAGAACCTATTATACTGCCACGGTAGTCAAAACAGCCTGGTACTGCTACAGTAACAGATACATAGACCAGTGGAACAGAGTTGAGAATCCAGATGGATATTCATCCACATATGAGCAGCTGATATTTGACAAAGGCCCAAAGCCCATTAACTGGGGAAAAGACAGTCTCTTTAACAAATGGTGCTGGCATAACTGGATATCCATCAGCAAAAAAATGAAACAAGACTCATATCTCACACCATGCACAAAAACTAACTCAAAATGGATCAAAGACCTAAATATAAAATCTAAAACGATAAAGATCATGAAAGAAAAAATAGGGACAACACTAGGAGCCCTAATACATGGCATAAACAGAGTACAAAGTATTACTAACAATGCACAAACACCAGAAGATAAACTAGATAACTGGGAGCTCCTAAAAATCAAACACTTATGCTTATCAAAAGACTTCACCATAAGAGTCAAAAGACCACCTACAGACTGGGAAAAAATTTTTCACTATGACAAATCTGATCAGTGTCTAATCTCTAAAATCTACAAGATATTGCAAAACCTCAACAACAAAAAGACAAATAACCCAATTAAAAAATGGTCAAAGGGTATGAATAGGCACTTCACCAAAGAAGATATTCAGGTGGCTACCAGACAGATGAGGAAGTGCTCACAAATAATTAGCCATTAGAGAAATGCAAATCATAATTACAATGAGATACGATCTCACCCCAACGAAGTTAGCATTAATCCAAAAACACAAGATAATGAATGTTGGAGAGGTTG
This sequence comes from Trichechus manatus latirostris, assembly GCF_000243295.1. Lineage (NCBI taxonomy): Eukaryota > Metazoa > Chordata > Mammalia > Sirenia > Trichechidae > Trichechus > Trichechus manatus. The sequence continues at coordinate 2,188,772 of NW_004443999.1, forward strand.
TGGAGAGACTGGAACACTTATGCGCTGTTGGTGGGAATGTAAAATGGTACAACCACTTTGGAAATCGATTTGGCGCTTCCTTAAAAAGCTAGAAATAGAAGTACCACACGATCCAGCAATCCCACTCCTTGGAATATATCCTAGAGAAATAAGAGCTGTCACACAAATAGATATATGCACCTCCATGTTCATTGCAGCACTGTTCACAATAGCAAAAAGATGGAGACAACTTACATGCCCATCAGCGGATGAATAGATAAATTATGATATATTCACACAATGGAATACTATGCAATGATAAAGAAGAAGTATGAATCTGCAAAACATAACATGGAGAAATCTGGAAGGCATTATGCTTAGTGAAATTAGTCAGTCACAAAAGGAAAAATATTGTATGAGACTACTATTATAAGATCTCAAGAAGTGGTTTAAACACAGAAGAAAATATTCTTTGATGGTTACAAGGGTGGGGAGGGAGGGAGAGGGGTATTCACTAACTAGATGGTAGATGAGTATTATCTTAGGTGAAGGGAAGGACAACACATAATACTGGGGAAGTCAGCATAACTGGACTAAAGCAAAAGCTAAGAAGTTTCCTGAATACAACCAAAACTTTAAGGGACAGAGTAGCAGGGGTGGGGTTCTGGGGACCACGGTTTCAGGGAATATGTAGGTCAATTGTCATAACAAAGTTTTTTAAGAAAATGTTCTGCATCTCACTTTGGTGAGTGGCGTCTGGGGTCTTAAAACTAGTAAGCAGCCATCTAAGATACATCAACGGATCCCAACCCACCTAAAGGAACACCAAAGATACAAGGAATATATTAGCCCAAGAGACAGAAAGGGCCACATAAACCAGAGACTTCATCAGTCTGAGACCAGAAGAACTAGATGGTGTCCGGCTACCACCAGTGACTACCCTGACAGGGAACACAACAGGGAATCCCTGACGGAGCAGGATGCAGAACGCAAATTCTAGTAAAAAGACCAGACTTAATGGTCTGACTGAGACTAGAGGGACTCCGGAAGACACAACCCCCGAACTCTCTGTTAGCTAAGAACTGAAATCATTCCCGAAGCCAACTCTTCAGTCATAGATTAAACTGGACTGTAAGACACAAAATGATACTTGTGAAGAGAGTTCTTCTTAGCTCAAGTAGATACATGTAGATACATGAGACTAAATGGGCAGCTCCTGTTTGGAGGCAAGATGAGAAGGCAAAAAGGGACAGAAGCTGGTTGGATGAACACAGGAAATCCGGGGTGGAAAGGAGGAGTGTGCTGTCACGTTATAGGGAGAGCAGCTAGGCTCACATAGCAATGTGTGTGTAAATTTTTATATGAGAAACTGACTTGAACTGTAAACTTTCACTTAAAGCACAATAATAAAAAAAAGAAGAATTTCCAGGAATTGAGGATCAGAGGGAATTCCCTCCCTGCCTAAAGCAGGGATTTCTGTGTGTGGTATTCTGTAGAATACAGAGTGCATTTAAAACAGAGTTATTTCCTTGCGGAATTGAGTTAGGCATTTGCATAGCAACACATAATGGGGGAAGAGAGATTGTTGGATTGGAGAACAAGGTATAATGGAAATCCCATTTTGGTGTTCATTATAATGTCACTTCTACAGCAAAATTATCTTATATCCCTGACAGAGATGAAAGGTTTTAGTCCTCCTGGTTATCAGCAACAACTCCTCTCATTAACCATTTATCTCACCACCTACACAGCAATTTATCCAAATATATATGTAAAATTAAAAATAAATAAGAGAACTAATCCATAAGGGCACACTAGCATAGAAAAGTAAGGGGATGGGGTGGTAGAAATGATAGGAAAAAATGAAAAATAATATTAAACCCATATTTCACAAGGCACAGGAAAGAAATTTCTCATTAGCCCATCCATCTCATTATCTTCGTAAAAGACATTTCAATATTCACTTTCACAAAGACAGTTTTTAAAGGCTCCATCTTTGTCTTGTTTAAATGTAGGTTCAAATATCTACAGTAAAATGCGTGTTTTCTAGAAATTCTCACTGTTACCTGTCATGTTGGCTCAGGTTAAGGATTAGGAAAAGTTTATTCTCCAAAAACCAGTCATCTAAACTCCTTCAGCATTGCCGAGGGCAGAACGATAGAGGAAAATGCCTGAATTGCAATTAGAATAATTCCAGTTAGAGAAACCAAGGCATTTCTTGACTGAAAAGATTACTGTGCACTGGAGTAGTTTATAATAACAGTAAGAACTACAATGTATTGTGAATCTCTGCCTTCTATATTCCTAACTGTGGGTTGAATATCTATATCCATTACTCCTAATCTTCACAATGATTCCAACTTGTGGGCATATAATAGTAATCCAATGTCCTCTAAATAAAGGCTCAAAAAAGTTGAGTGACTTACCCAACTCTACACTGAAAAAAGTCTTAGGAGCAAGATGAAATCCAGAAAATCTGACAGTATTTGGTGAAGCGGGAGAAATTTATTCTTTTTAATAGTGATGATGATTATGATACTGATAACGATAATGATAGCAGTAACAATGATAATAACAGCCCATTGCTATCGAGTTGATTCCGACTCCTAGCGCGACCCTATAGGACAGAGTAGAACTGCCCCCAACAGTTTCCAAGGCAATAATCTTTATGTAAGCAGACTGCCACATTTTTTTTCCCATGGAGCAACTGGTACGTTCGAACCATTAATCTTTCAGTTGGCTGCTGAGTGCTTAATCACTGCACCACCATGTGCCAATTTCTCCTCTAAGCACTTTAGATAAACAGTGAGAGCCGGAACTAGACGTGACTGCCTTGTTTTTTCTGGGTCTTGCAAGTTTTCCCCCTTTGACAAGGTGTAGTCTTACCACTTTTCTATTGCTCATTTTAGTGGAAAATAGTATTAACTCATTTAATACTCAAAAAATCTAATGAAGTGAATGCTAATATCCCCATTTTATAGATGAATAAATTGTTGGAAAACAGAGGTTAATGTAGTATGGTAGTTGTGTTAAAAAGATAAATTTGGGCTGACTTAGATTAATCTTAATTACCAACAGAGGACATTGTTTTTGTGTGTCATGGAGTCGACTGTGGCTCATAGAGACCCTATAGGACAGAGTAGAACTGTCCCATAGGGTTTCCAAGGCTGTAATCTTTATGGAAGCAGACTGCCACATCTTTCTCCCATGGAGCAGCTGGTGGTTTGGAACTGCTGACCTTTCGGTTAGCAGATGAGCACTTAACCACAGTGCCAACAGGGCTCTTGATAGAGGACATAGCATGAAGGAAACTTACAGAGCTACAATTTTCTCCACCCACTTGTCCTTTTTGCCATCCACTGCCAATACCCATGACCCACAGGAAATTATGAAGGCTTGTGATTAAGCATGTGAATGAGCTTTGGAACCAGACTGTCTACATTTTAATCACAGCTGAATGAGTTCTGGGGAATATCACTGAAATTCGGTGGCTAATTTTTTAATACATAAAATGGGGATAAAAATTACACCTGTGTCATAGGGCTGTTATAAGTCCCAATACGTATAAAGCACTGAGACCAGTGCTCAGCCTGGAGCAAATGCTACTCAAGTCTTAACTCTTTTAATTATGTGACTAATGTCTACTTGAAACTTTAGAGGATCAATAGTTGCGTTAAGCCTGGTCCTATGAAAAACAGATATCTGCACTTCCCCACATCCCTTTTATTTTCCTGCTGGTTGGATCCATGGATAAATGACAGCTCTGCAACAATTTGTGAGAAGAGGGAGTTGCAAAATAGAACACCTAAGAGTCTACTAAAACCCTCTAGGAACTGGAACCCATCTCGGCTCTTATGTCTAATATTCTTGCTATAGAATTAACCTTTAGTTCAGAGTTATAAATATCCTCTTGTTTAAAAGACTAGAACTTGGAGTCATTAAATTTATTTTTAATAAACTCTATGAAAAAACAAGAAGCCATGCAGTCTGGAGGAAATAGAATAGCCAGTATTGAGATTTAGATGCAACTCTGAACAACTGCGTCAAGAATGAATAGAATGTCCCTAAGATATTTGTTTTATTAAATTAGCAAAGAGGGCAATCTGAATCCAAATTCCATGTTATAGGTTGCAGGGATAGGGCCAGCACCACATGCTAGGGAGGGAAGTCAGGCTGTACCAGGTATGGGGAACCGGCTAAACATAGAAACCAGTCCTTAGTGACAAGAAATCTTGTCCTTAGGAAACGGGGCTCCGGGCAAAAATGTGGAGACAGATGATCCAGTCAGAAACTCAGTGACTGGGAAAATAAGAGCCTACATAAGAGTGACACTGGCAGTATGGGAAAAAAAAAAAAAATTGAATCAGCCCTTTTTCATAAGACAACTCGTTGAGAAAAGGCTAACTCAACACCCATCTGCTAAACCCAGAGGATTCTTCGTATTCCCCTTTTTAGGGGCAGGACCAGGCCCAGAGCCTGGAATTGGGCCAGGCAATGGGAAGAAGAAATTAAGTGAAACTTGTTTCTAAATTTAGAGATATTAGAAGAACAGGATCCCAGGCGAGCCTTTAGGAAAAGTGACTTCCCTGAACATCTATCTGCTCTCCTCCCAGAGTTCTCCTGAAAAGCAATCCTGGGGAGTGGAAAGAGTTTGGGCTCTGGAATGAGACACACCTGGGTCTGCATCCTGGTGCCATCACTCACTACTTGACCCATCTTGGCCAATTTCCTTAACCTCTCTGAGTTACAATGTTGTCATCTATCCAGCGGTGATAATAACGACTGAGAGGATTATCATGGAGTTAGATCAGAAAATGTAAGTAGCATGTCTGGCTCAGAGTATGTGCTCTTATTTTGAAGTCGCATGGATGGAGGGAGCGCAAAAATTTTATTTAAATTTTGTTTTTCTTCCAAGCCACTCAACAAAGAAAAATGTGGCCTCATAATTTGACGATCAATATTTTATTAAAATTAAAAATGAACATATGCATTTATCCAATGATTGTTTTTAGAATTCTTCCCAGAGATATGAAAATATGCATGTACAAAACTATTCACTTGAGCATCATTGTAACTGGCATAAACTAGAACCAACCTAAATGTTAATTAATAGGGGTAGGATTAAATAAATTTTGATATACTCACACAGTGAAATCCTCAAAAAAAAGTAGGTCTCTAGGAACTGATTTTAAAATGTGGCCAACATATATGTGTAATATGATTCTATTTATGTAAAAAAAAGGCATGTTGTATATATTTAAATGTATATTTATTTTATGAAAGGATACAGAATTCTTTTTAACTGTGTGTGGTACGTTTAAGGAGTAGAATAAATATGTCGGGTTAGAGAGTAAAGAAACTTAATGTTCACTTTATACTGTACTATAATATTTGAATTGCAATCTTGAACATTTATTACTTTTATTATTTAAAAATAGTAGTTAAAAAGTGGCTGAAACCATCTTCTTTAATCCACAGATTGAAAAAACAAGAAATTTGGTTTGGCTTTGGACATTAATGCAGTCATATTTTTTTAACTGTGTATTTCTCTTTTTTCTTTCTGTATTAAAAATAATGAAATATTTCAGATATATAGAAAAAAAGTAACAAAAGCCAGGAACAACTCCAGGCCTAATGTTTGCCATTTTGGTTTTAAATCTTTCATTTATAAATAAATAAGCAAATAAAGCAATACTGATATATTAGAGGCTCTACTTTTACCTTCTTCCTATACCATTTCTATTTCTCTTCTGGGATCACTCCCTGAAATGGTTTACATCTTCCTCACCCATGCTTTATATCATTTCTTCTTTATAACAACTCTTTGGGGTATGTATTGTTATCACTGTGAGTTTACGTATAAGGAAACTGAGGCTTAGAAAGGTATAGTAGCTTATACCAGTCATGTGACTAGTAGCTGGTGGAACTTGAATTCAAACCCAGGGCAATCTAAGCACCTATATATATTACATTAAGAAATGATTCTTTTTTCTTGTGAGAAGATTAATCTTATTTACTCATTCAAATATGTGTTGAGCAATTTAACAAAATGGTTAAGACTGTGCATAAATTCTTGAACCAAATTTCCTTGGTCAAGACCCTGATTCTCCCACTAATCAATCTGTAAGATTTGGGGAAAGTTATTTAACTTTCCTCTGCTTCAGTTTCCTCATCTGTAAAATAAGGCTAATAATAGTAACCTGCTGTATAGGATTTTTATGAGAAGTGTATAAGAATTTTGTGAGAATGGTATGAGTTAATATGTGTAAGGCATTTAGAATTTGAAAATAATATTATCATCATTCTGACGATATACCAAGCCCACACTAGGTGCTATGACCATCTTCATTAACAAAAGCTATCCTTTTATGAATAAGGAATGCGTTCATTTAACAATTATATATAATGAAGTCTAGCTAATGTGGCTTTGAAAGTTTATATTTTGATGAAACTCCTCTGCTCCAAACATTTAAAATGATAGGTAAAATATAAATAGAAAGGAAATAAAAGAAGGAAATATAGGTAGATTGAAAAACAAGACAGATATTTATAATGCAAATAATGAATGAGGCTTAAGCACAATAGGAAACGGTACCCAAAAGATTTGCTCCTGGGGGCTATCAGGTCTGAATATTCTCTTTGCAATTTAGGTATTGGAGACAAACCCACTGATTAAAACTGTGTACTAGCGTGATCTTCTGTTCATGAGCGGTGCTAAAAGATAAATTGTAGCTTACCAAGATTAGAAAGCTGTAGGCTTCAAGAAGAGGGAGGACATAGATACATCCTCTTGATAAAAAACTGAACCAAATTACCCACTGGTGTGAAACTGGACCTATTTCCTTTCAGTGTCAGTTCAAGATGAGAGATCTTAAACTCTCATTATAAGACCTGGTTCTATAGTGGGGGCTGAGCAAGCAGGGTGAAGGCAACCCCAAAACTACTACATAGTTGATGAGAAAGCACAGCGGAAGAGAGAGGGAGAAAAAAACAAAAAATATTTCCTATCAAAATGAGCCTGCCTACCAAAATTACAAAGCACATGACAAAATCTAATCCTAAAAAGATAACTGAGAAATTCAACAGTTGGAACCTAAATTCATTCTAAATGGAACTGATTTTCTGGAAAGATATGAAAAACCTTTAAATTAAGTGATTAGAATGATTGAGAGATGAATAAAGGAATAACTTTTATTTCAAAGAGCAAGAAATATTAAAACAAAAATAAATGAGAAGTGAATATGATAAAAGAATTATAACAAGGAGTAAAATGATAAATTAGAAAAAATACTCTCATGATTTCACATACAATTTAGCACAGATATATAAAAAAATCAAAAAGTAATAACTATAAAATAATAGTTAAGGGAGATAAAGGATAGATTAAGACAAAACACATTAATAAGAATAAACTCAATACATAATAATAAAAAGAATAATCTACTAAGAGGTAAACAAACTATCATTGACTTGTATCTTTAAAAATATAACCTCAGACTATCAAGACAAAAACTCACAGAATGCCAAAGATATTGATAAATCTATAATTGTAGTAGGAAATTATAACCAATATCTACCAAAAAATGATTGATAAGTGTAGTGAAATGAGTTTCTTTATATGGCCTTTTGCTTTAGTTCTGTGAGAAAGAGAGAAAAAACAGCTTGTAAGATTTTTCCCTTGGGCCCTGAGGAGTTGTTCCAGTTGCCCTTGTTACCGTTACCCAGTGAAGAAGCCAGTCCCTACCAGTAGAAAATGTCAGTTATTATGTAAATAGATGGAGCCACTTGTAAGAAGATTGGTCAGTTTAGTCCAGTTAGGGTATTGGTCAGCTCTTATGCAAATAAGGTGTGTAACATCCACCCAATAGGACTGAGCCACTTGCCTATAAAAGCAGCCATCCCACAGAGGTTGAGGGGGACCTCACTACCATCAAGAAGAAGAGCCTGAAGCAGAGCATGTCCTTTGGACCCGGGGTCCCTGTGCTAAGAACCTCCTAGACCGAGGAGACAGAATTGAAACACTGGAGCAGCAGCAGTAGAACCAGGAGACTGGTGAGAGTTGGTGTGGTGGGTTTCCTGGCCCACGGAATGAGACGGCTACAGTGGGCTTGCAGATCCATGGAGCAAGAATGCTGAGTGCCTTTGGGCAGGACCCTTGCTGGCAGAGTGGGGTGCCTCTAGACCCTTGTCAGCAGAGTTGAAAAAGCTATAACACTTGTTAAACAGGACAGGGGCAAAAAAAAGGCCTCTCCTGAGGGAGCTGAGAGGAGGCCTGTCCTCAGGGAGCTGAGAGGAAGCATGCACAACAGAGAGGGGGTAGGCACAGCAGAGAGAAGGACCTGTTTGTTTGCATGGCTGAGAGAAGTATCTTGCACTGAAGAAGGGAGACTTTGCTTGTATGCTTCCTGATCCTGATCCTGAGTTGTAGGCTGTTGACCCTGATTCCATGTTACTTCCGTAATAAACTATGTAACTGCAGGTATGGTCTGTGACTTCTGTGTGACCATTGCAATAAATTGTCAAACCCAGCAGAGAAGTAGAGAGGGGGAAGATGGCTGGTGTCAGAATTGGTAAAGGTACGTCTAACCTCCACTTCATAAGAATCAGGTTTGTTCTGATCCTGATGGTGATTCTCATTCTCCCTGAAGTTAAATGAGGTCTGATACTATTGCTGCCACATTACAATAAGGTTATAAGATTTGAACAAAATAATATTTAATACAATTATGTGTGCATGTAACCCTATGTATGTATCTAGTTGAAACTGTACATTTTTTGAAGGACCCAATTGATATCCTGCCTGCACTGCATGCTTTATAAATAAATCTTTATTGGAATACATCCTCACTTATTCATTTATTACCTATGACTATTTTTATGCTATAACATAAGAGCTGAGTAGTTGTAACAGAGACCTGATGGCCTGCAAAACCAAAAATATATACTGTCTGGCCCTTTACAGGAAAAGTTTGCTGAACACTGAATAAGAGAAACCCACAGTGGAAACTGGACTATTTAGAATTGAATGACAGCTAATTACTTTATAGTATAGTATTTTATAGTAGAACTACCCCATAGGATTTCCAAGGCTGTAAATCTTTATGGAAGCAGACTGCTACATCTTTCTCCCACGGAGCGGCTAGTGGGTTCGAACCTGACCTTTTGGTTAGCAGCCGAGCTGTTAACCACTGTGCCACCAGGAATTCTTATTTTTTAGTATACACAAACTCTATTTTTATATACAGATCTTTTAATCAGTAACTTTGCTAAATTATCTTATTTTTTCTGTTTATTCTTTTGTATAATCTCTATAGATAAAGAGAACTTTAGCTCCCTTTATAATTATTATACCTTTTATTTCTTTTTCCTATCCTATTAGATGAACTAGGACCACTGAGTGATGTCAAGGATGCTCACGGTCCTCACCTTTAGTTAACAGTGTATGAATGGCAATTCACAGAATGTGCACTTTGAATGATCAGTGATCAAACAAAAGAAAGCTCCATCCTACTAATCATCAGGGAAGTTCAAATTAAAACCACGAAGTGATAATGTTTAACTCCCATCAAGTTGACAACAGCAGAAAAATCTGAATTTCCAGTGTTGATAAAGATGTACAAAATTATAAATTGCTGATAGAGATGTAACTGTATACAATCACTTAAAGCAGTTGCGCTATTTGATCCCCTAATCAGCATCACCTAAGGACTTAGTAGAAATGCACTATCCCAGGCTCTAGCCCGTTGTTTTTGGGTGCTGCCGTTTGAGTCAGTTTTGACTCATAGCAACCTCTTGTGACAGAGTAGAACTGCCACATAGAGTTTTCTTGGCTGTAATCTTTATGGGAGCGGATTGCCAGGTCTTTTCTCTCGCAGAGCTGCTGGTGCGTTCGAACCATCAACCTTTCAGTTAGCCGCCAAGCACTTAACAAATGTCCCACCAAGGCTTCTTACTGAATCAGAAACCTGGGGGTTGGGTAGATGATCTGAGTTTTAACAGTCTCTCCTGGTGATTCCAAAGCATGCTACAGCTTGAGAACTCTGACTTAAAGGAAACTGTTGGTAAGGTATTTGACACTGTCTGGCGAAAATGACAGTTCTGTTTCTAAGTATAAGCCCTAGAGAAACTCGTATACATCCATGCAAGGAAACATGAACCAAAAATTTCATGGCAGTATTGTTAGTAATAGTAGAAAATTGGAAATTTATTGTAAATGCCATTCAATTGGAGAACAGGTGGATAAACTACAATAGAGCCAAATAATGGCATAGTACATAGTTCTTGAATGAATGAAAGCAAGTAAATCTGGAAAAATACTGTGTTGATAAAACTATGCTATATAATGCTACATAATAAAGTGAAAAGTTATTTAAAATGTTTTCTATATGCTAGGCATTGTTTTAAGTGATTTATGTTTATTTCCTCATTAAATTCTCTAAACAAGCCTATGAGATAAGAAATAGTATTACATCCATTTTTAAAAACAAGGAAATGTTGGTACAGAGAAGCTAAATAACTTATCCAAGGTCACGTTGCTGGTATGTGGCAATTTGACTCCTGAGCCTGGACTCTAAAAATACAAGTATATAAAAGGCATCACTTATACTAAGCTTATAAAATGCAAAACAAAATAATCCATGAATAATATTATGTATGGATGTCTTAGTGATCTAGTGCTGCTATAACAGAAATACCACAAGTGGATGGTTTTAACGAAGAGAAGTTTATTTCCTCACAGTTAAAGTAGACTAAAAGTCCAAATTCAGGACATCAGCTCCAGGGGAAGGCTTTTTCTCTCTGTCAGCCTTCTCTTCAGTGTTCCCCCAGACTAGGAGCTTCTTGGCACAGGGACCCCAGTCCAAAGGACACACTCTGCTCCTAGCACTGCTTTCTTGATGGTATGAGGTCCCCAACTCTCTGCTTGCTTCCCTTTCCTTTTATCTCTTCAGAGATAAAAGGTGGTGCAGACCACACCCCAGGGAAACTCCCTTTACATTGGATCAGGGATGTGACCTGGGTAAAGATGGTGTTACAATCCCACCCACATCCTCTTTAACGTAAAATTACAATCACAAAATGGAGGCCAACCACACAATTCTGGGAATCATGGCCCAGCCAAGTTGATACACACATTTTTTGGGGGACATAATTCAAATCATGACATTCTACCCTTTGGCCCCCCCAAAATCACATCCTTGCAACATGGAAAACATTCACCCCAATATATCATAGTAAAAATCTTAACTCCAAGTCCAAAATCCAAAAATTCCTCTTCATCTGTGAAATCTAGAATACAAGTTATTTGCTTCCAAAGGTACAATGGCAGAACAGGCACAAGCTAAACATTTCCATTACAAATGGGAGAAACTAGAGGAAAAGAAGTGATAACAGGCACCAAGCAAGTCAGCAGAACACATTACATTAACCCTCAAGGCTTTGAAAATAATCCTCTGTTCTCTGAGACAATTTACACAGTAACCCTGTCCTCCAGACTCTAGGTATTGGCCACAGTCTCTGGATTCTAAGTGGAGCCCCATGGCTCTGGGCTTCAGCTCCACCTTCCAGGCCCACTGGGATAGCAACTCTGCTCTCTCAGCTTTAGGCATACCATTCTCTTAGTCCATCTGAGTGACAACTCCACCCTTAGAAACACCAGAGGCTATGGCTCCGTCCTTTGAAACCCCTGGGGTCATGGCCATACTTTTTGAGACCAAGGCAGCTCAGCTTCTTGTGTCCCTTGTCTCTTCAGCTTGTTTTCTGGTTTCTTGGTCTCTCAGCTCCTCCGGCCTCACGTCCACATCTGCCCTGTTGGGGCAAGTGTTCCAAAGCTCTGTAGCTCCACCAGTAAGTGCCCAGAGGCACCCCACTCTGCCAGAAAGCCTCATGCACACAGACACTCAGATCTTTTGCTCCGTGGGTCAGCTCTAGTGTCATCTTGCACTGGTCTCCTGGTTCTGCTGCTGTTGGTTCTCTGCCACTGCCGTTTCTCTGCTGCTGCAGGTTCTCTGCTGCTGCTGGTCCTCTGTCACTGCTGCACGTCTATCCATTCATAGTTTTAAAGCCGCTTCCACATTTTAGGTATCTGTTAGAGCAGCACCCCACTTTCTTGGTACCAAATTCTGTCTTAGTCATCTAGTGCTTCTATAACAGAAATACCACAAGTGGTTGGTTTTAATGGAGAGAAGTTTATTTACTCATAGTTAAAGTAGGCTAAAAGTCCAAATTCAGGGCATCAGCTGCAGGGGAAGGCTTTTTCTCTCTGTTGGCCTTCTCTTCGGTATTCCCCCAGACTAGGAGCTTCTTGGCACAGGGACCCTGGCCCAAAGGACACACTCTGCTCCTAGCCCTGCTTTCTTGATGGTATGAAGTCCCCCAGCTTTCTGCTTCCTTCCATTTCCTTTTATCTCTTGAGAGATAAAAGGTGGTGCAGACCACACCCTAGGGCAACTCCCTTTACATTGGATCAGGGACGTGACCTGGGTAAAGGTGGTGTTAGAATCCCACCTTAATCCTCTTTAACAGAAAATTACAATCACAGAATGGAGGCCAACCACACAATTCTGGGAATCACGGCCCAGCCAAATTGATACACACATTTTTGGGGGGACATATTCAAACCATGACAATGGATAAACACCGAATTCAGAAGAATGGCTACCTCTGAGAAGGCAAGGAAGAGAGTAGATCCTAGGAAGTTTTCAACTTGATTGAAATGTTTCATTACTTAGAAAATATATGAAGCAAATAGATCAAGATATTGGTATTTTACTTAAACAAACTAGCCATTCTATGTACAATTTCTGTTTGTTTGTAATGTTAAAAATACTTAGGATTCTTCTAATAAAACATACCTTTTCACTTCCGGCAACATGGTGCTCTAGGCAAAAGCACCACGCCGTCCCTCCGCAGCAAAGATCTGAAAAACTAAGCCAAACAGAGAAAACAGCAATCCTGAAATCCTAAACATCAAACAAAGAAATAAAGAACTCAGCCAAGCACCAAATGGAATAAGAAAACTGACAGAGAACAGAGAGCGAGGAGATATACATGGAGAGGTCCCCGTCAGCTAATGCAGCACAGATTTGCCATCTTTGACTCCAATCAGAGACCAGAAAATGGGGGTA